>NW_028149492.1:0-247902 GCF_964270895.1 Podarcis filfolensis
GCTGTCACTGCTTCCCCCTTCGGGGGGGCTAGCTGCAACTGACCCCCCTTCCGTTCCCCCACTCTCCGATGGAGGCGTGGTCAGTCCTGACTCCCTCTCTGGAGGAGACGCTGGCCCGGACACATGTGACTCTTCCCCCCCACTACGCTCTGGTGGGGAAACTGGTCCCGATCCTCCACTGCTGCTTTGGGGTTCCCCTCTGGCTCCTTGTTTCTGGTGCGTCCCCCCTGGGACCCCCCTTGCCCTGACCATCGGCGCCCCCTTCTGGGAATCTTCTGATTCGCTGGAGAAGCTCATGGAATCTCTCGGGCCACTGTCATACTCCCCTACGCTGCCCTCGGATTCTTCCCCTTCGCTCTCCCAATCCTCTCTCCCCAGTGCTCCTGCTCCTGATTCCCTGACACTGACTTTCGGCAATTCACTCAAAAATGGTGCCAAACGGTTGCAAATGCTCCCCTGAAAGGTTTGGCGGTCAAAACAGAAGGCTTTTTATCACAGGACAAGAAATCAGCCCTCGACATCTTAACCGGCAGAAAAAGATTTTTTTGAAATATCGCAAAGCAACTAGGAGTAAACTAGGAGTAAACTAGGAGTAAACTAGGTGTAAACTAGGAGTAAACTAGGAGTAAACCAGGAGTAAACTAGGTGAAAATTAGGAGTAAAGTTGGTGTACACTAGGTGTAAATTAGGAGTAAAGTTGGTGTAAACTAGGTGTAAAAAAGGAGTAAACTAGGTGTAAAGTAGGAGTAAGGCAGGAGTAAATTAGCCAATCACATGCAGCCCATTGTGTAAATAATGTATATAAAGCAGATACTTTGAGGGAACATCCATTCCTCCTCACCACTATGAGCTGAATAAAGAGCATGAAATCCAAAGAGATGATCTCCTTTAATCGGTGGAGTGATAGTATGGTAACACTTGCAACCTGTGAACGGACTGATTACAAACATAGACTGATTAGATAAATACGACAGTATTTCGAATGAATTTATACAAAATGTAGTTGACTAATTTATATTAGGGCGTGGTCACAATTTTAGCAAAAATCTCATGTTCTGCAATTCACTCACAAATGGTGCCAAACGGTTGCAAATGCTCCCCTGAAAGGTTTGGCGGTCAAAACAGAAGGCTTTTTATCAAAGGACAAGAAATCAGCCCTCGACATCTTAACCGGCAGAAAAAGATTTTTTTGAAATATCGCAAAGCAACTAGGAGTAAACTAGGTGTAAACTAGGAGTAAACTAGGTTTAAACTAGGAGTAAAGTTGCTGTACACTAGGTGTAAACTTGGTGTACACTAGGTGTAAACTAGGAGTAAAGTTGGTGTAAACTGGGTGTAAACTAGGAGTAAGGTTGGTGTAAAGTAGGAGTAAGGCAGGAGTAAATTAGCCAATCACATGCAGCCCATTGTTTAAATAATGTATATAAAGCAGATACTTTGAGGGAACATCCATTCCTCCTCACCACTATGAGCTGAATAAAGAGCATGAAATCCACTCTCGACTCAGAGTATATTTCATTCTCAGACCCTCCAGCACTTCTCTGATGAAAAAAGGGATGTACTATTCAATAATAAATAAATAATAATAATAGTTTTATTATTTATACCCCACCCATCTGACTGGGTCGTGCCAGCCACACTCAGCAGCTTGCAGGATAAAATAATATACAATAAAACATCAAACCTTTTTTACCGTATTTTTTGCAGCATAACACTCACTTTTTTCCTCCTAAAAAGTAAGGGGAAATGTCTGTGCGTGTTATGGAGGGAATGCCTACGGGTGGCATGCCTATGGATTTTCCTCCTCTAAAAACTATGTGCGTGTTATGTTCGGGTGCGTGTTATAGAGCGAAAATACGGTAACTATATGCCTACTATATGGAAGTTAACAACTGGACAACAGAAATGGATTGTACACGCTCTAATGGTAGCTGAGAGGCTGATATTGATAAACTGGAAGAGCAAAGAGATGATCTCCTTTAATCGGTGGCTTGATAATATGGTAACACTTGCAACCTGTGAAGGGACTGCTTACAAACATAGACTGCTTAGATAAATACGACAGTATTTCGAATGAATTTATACAAAATGTAGTTGACTAATTTATATTAGGGCGCGGTCACAATTTCAGCAAAAATCTGATGTTCTGCAATTCACTCACAAATGGTGCCAAACTCTTGCAAATGCTCGCCTGAGAGGTTTTTCAGTCAAAACAGAAGGCTTTTTATCACAGGACAAGAAATCAGCCCTCCACAACTTAACCGGGAGAATTTTTTTAAAAAAAAAAATCGCTAAGCCCCGGGGTCACAATTTCATCAAAAATCTGACTTTCAGCAATTCACTCAAAACAAGTGCCAAACGGTTGCAAATGCCCACCTGAGAGGTTTGGCTGTCAAAACAGAAGGCTTTTTATCGCAGGAAAAGAAATCAGCCCTCGACAACTGCACCAGCAGAAGAAGATTTCATCAAAAATCTGACTTTCAGCAATTCACTCAAAAATGGTGCCAAACGGTTGCAAATGCTCCCGTGAAAGGTTTGGCGGTCGAAACAGAAGGCTTTTTATCACAGGAGAAGAAATCAGCCCTCGACAACTTAACCGGCGGAAAAAGATTTTTTGAAAAAATCCCTAAGCCCTGGGGTCACAATTTCAGCAAAAATCTGACTTTTAGCAATTCACTCAAAAATGGTGCCAAACGGTTGCAAATGCTCCCCTGAAAGGTTTGGCGGTCAAAAGAGAAGGCTTTTTATCACAGGACAAGAAATCAGCCCTCGACAACTTAACCGGCAGAAAAAGATTTTTTTGAAAAAATCGCTAATGCTCCCCTGAGATGTTGTCCACCGCCTCTTCACCGTCCCTGAGACCATGTGGTGTAAGAAAAAAATGAACAAATTCCTATGCCCCACAAGTAACCCACAGATGCATTTTAAATAAAAGCACACATAACGTAGGAGTAAACTAGGAGTAAAGTAGGAGTAAAGTAGGAGTAAAGTAGGAGTAAACTAGGTGTAAAGTAGGAGTAAAGTAGGAGTAAACTAGGTGTAAAGTAGGAGTAAACTAGGAGTAAAGTAGGAGTAAACTAGGAGTAAATTAGGATTAAACTAGGTGTAAAGTAGGAGTAAACTAGGTGTAAAGTAGGAGCAAGGCAGGAGTAAATTAGCCAATCACATGCAGCCCATTGTGTAAATAATGTATATAAAGCAGTTACTTTGAGGGAACATCCATTCCTCCTCACCACTATGAGCTGAATAAAGAGCATGAAATCCACTATCGACTCAGAGTATATTTCATTCTCAGACCCTCCAGCACTTCTCTGATGAAAAAAGGGATGTACTATTCAATAATAAATAAATAATAATAATAGTTTTATTATTTATACCCCACCCATCTGACTGGGTCGTGCCAGCCACGCTCAGCAGCTTGCAGGATAAAATAATATACAATAAAACATCAAACCTTTTTTACCGTATTTTTTGCAGCATAACACTCACTTTTTTCCTCCTAAAAAGTAAGGGGAAATGTCTGTGCGTGTTATGGAGGGAATGCCTACGGGTGGCATGCCTATGGATTTTCCTCCTCTAAAAACTATGTGCGTGTTATGTTCGGGTGCGTGTTATAGAGCGAAAATACGGTAACTATATGCCTACAATATGGAAGTTAACAACTGGACAACAGAAATGGATTGTACACACTCTAATGGTAGCTGAGAGGCTGATATTGATAAACTGGAAGAGCAAAGAGATGATCTCCTTTAATCGGTGGCTTGATAATATGGTAACACTTGCAACCTGTGAACGGACTGCTTACAAACATAGACTGCTTGGATAAATACGACAGTATTTCGAATGAATTTATACAAAATGTAGTTGACTAATTTATATTAGGGCGCGGTCACAATTTCAGCAAAAATCTGATGTTCTGCAATTCACTCACAAATGGTGCCAAACTCTTGCAAATGCTCGCCTGAGAGGTTTTTCAGTCAAAACAGAAGGCTTTTTATCACAGGACAAGAAATCAGCCCTCCACAACTTAACCGGGAGAATTTTTTTTTAAAAAAAATCGCTAAGCCCCGGGGTCACAATTTCATCAAAAATGTGACTTTCGGCAATTCACTCAAAACAAGTGCCAAACGGTTGCAAATGCCCACCTGAGAGGTTTGGCTGTCAAAACAGAAGGCTTTTTATCGCAGGAAAAGAAATCAGCCCTCGACAACTGCACCGGCAGAAGAAGATTTCATCAAAAATCTGACTTTCGGCAATTCACTCAAAAATGGTGCCAAACGGTTGCAAATGCTCCCCTGAGAGTTTTGGAAGTGGAAACAGAAGGGTTTTCATCATAGGACAAGAAATTAGACCTCGACAACTTAACCGGCAGAAAAAGATTTTTTTGAAAAAATCGCAAAGCCCCAGGGTCACAATTTCATAAAAAATCTGACTTTCGGCAATTGACTCAAAAATGGTGCCAAACGGTTGCAAATGCTCTCCTGAAAGGTTTGGCGGTCAAAACAGAAGGCTTTTTATCACAGGACAAGAAATCAGCCCTCAACATCTTAACCGGCAGAAAAAGATTTTTTTCAAATATCGCAAAGCAACTAGGAGTAAACTAGGAGTAAACTAGGAGAAAACTAGGTGTAAACTAGGAGTAAACTAGGAGCAAACCAGGAGTAAAGTTGGTGTACACTAGGTGTAAACTAGGAGTAAAGTTGGTGTAAACAAGGTGTAAAAAAGGAGTAAACTAGGAGCAAACCAGGAGTAAACTAGGTGTAAACTAGGAGTAAAGTTGGTGTACACTAGGTGTAAACTAGGAGTAAATTTGGTGTAAACAAGGTGTAAAAAGGAGTAAACTAGGTGTAAAGTAGGAGTAAGGCAGGAGTAAATTAGCCAATCACATGCAGCCCATTGTGTAAATAATGTATACAAAGCAGATACTTTGAGGGAACATCCATTCCTCCTCACCACTATGAGCTGAATAAAGAGCATGAAATCCACTCTCGACTCAGAGAATATTTCATTCTCAAACCCTCCAACACTTCTCTGATGAAAAAAGGGATGTCCTATTCAATAATAAATAAATAATAATAATAGTTTTATTATTTATACCCCACCCATCTGACTGGGTCGTGCCAGCCACGCTCAGCAGCTTGCAGGATAAAATAATATACAATAAAACATCAAACCTTTTTTAACTATATGCCTACTATATGGAAGTTAACAACTGGACAACAGAAATGGATTGTACACACTCTAATGGTAGCTGAGAGGCTGATATTGATAAACTGGAAGAGCAAAGAGATGATCTCCTTTAATGGGTGGAGTGATAATATGGTAACACTTGCAACCTGTGAACGGACTGCTTACAAACATAGACTGCTTGGATAAATACGACAGTATTTCGAATGAATTTATACAAAATGTAGTTGACTAATTTATATTAGGGCGCGGTCACAATTTCAGCAAAAATCTGATGTTCTGCAATTCACTCACAAATGGTGCCAAACTCTTGCAAATGCTCGCCTGAGAGGTTTTTCAGTCAAAACAGAAGGCTTTTTATCACAGGACAAGAAATCAGCCCTCCACAACTTAACCGGGAGAATTTTTTTTTAAAAAAAAAATCGCTAAGCCCCGGGGTCACAATTTCATGAAAAATCTGACTTTCGGCAATTCACTCAAAACAAGTGCCAAACGGTTGCAAATGCCCCCCTGAGAGGTTTGGCTGTCAAAACAGAAGGCTTTTTATCGCAGGAAAAGAAATCAGCCCTCGACAACTGCACCGGCAGAAGAAGATTTCATCAAAAATCTGACTTTCGGCAATTCACTCAAAAATGGTGCCAAACGGTTGCAAATGCTCTCCTGAGAGGTTTGGCGGTCGAAAAAGAAGGCTTTTTATAACAGGACAAGTAATCAGACCTCAACAACTCAACCGGCAGAATTTTTTCTTTGAAAAAATCGCTAAGCCCCGGGGTCACAATTTCATCAATAATATGACTTTCGGCAATTCACTCAAAAATGGTGCCAAACGGTTGCAAATGCTCCCCTGAGAGTTTTGGCATTGGAAGCAGAAGGGTTTTAATCATAGGACAAGAAATCAGACCTCGACAACTTAACTGGCAGAAAAAGATTTTTTTGAAAAAATCGCTAAGCCCCGGGGTCACAATGTCAGCAAAAATCTGACTTTTGGCAATTTACTCAAAAATGGTGCCAAACGGTTGCAAATGCTCCCCTGAAAGGTTTGGCGGTCAAAAGAGAAGGCTTTTTATCACAGGACAAGAAATGAGCCCTCGACAACTAAACCGGCGGAAAAAGTTTTTTTTTGAAAAAATCCCTAAGCCCCAGGGTCACAATTTCAGCAAAAATCTGACTTTTGGCAATTCACTCAAAAACGGTGCTAAACGGTTGCAAATGCTCCCGTGAAAAGTTTGGCAGTCGAAAAAGAAGGCTATTTATCACAGGACAGGAAATCGGCCCACGACAACTTAACCGGCGGAAAAAGATTTTTGTGAAAAAATCCCTAAGCCCCGGGGTCACAATTTCAGCAAAAATCTCACTTTTGGCAATTCACTCAAAAATGGTGCTAAACGGTTGCAAATGCTCCCGTGAAAGGTTTGGCGGTCGGAACAGAAGGCTTTTTATCACAGGACAAGAAATCAGCCCTCGACAACTTAACCGGCGGAAAAAGTTTTTTTTGAAAAAATCAATAAGCCCCGGCGTCACAATTTCAGCAAAAATATGACTTTTGGCAATTCACTCAAAACAAGTGCCAAACGGTTGTAAATGCCCACCTGAGAGGTTTGGCTGTCAAAACAGAAGGCTTTTTATCGCAGGAAAAGAAATCAGCCCTCGACAACTTCACCGGCAGAAGAAGATTTCATCAAAAATCTGACTTTTGGCAATTCACTCAAAAATGGTGCCAAACGGTTGCAAATGCTCCCCTGAGAGGTTTGGCGGTCGAAAAAGAAGGCTTTTTATAACAGGACAAGTAATCAGCCCTCAACAACTCAACCGGCAGAATTTTTTCTTTGAAAAAATCGCTAAGCCCCGGGGTCACAATTTCATCAATAATATGACTTTCGGCAATTCACTCAAAAATGGTGCCAAACGGTTGCAAATGCTCCCCTGAGTGTTTTGGCATTGTAAACAGAAGGGTTTTCATCATAGGACAAGAAATCAGACCTCGACAACTTAATCGGCAGAAAAAGATTTTTTTGAAAAAATCGCAAAGCCCCGGGGTCACAATTTCATAAAGAATCTGACTTTCGGCAATTCACTCAAAAAAGGTGCCAAACGGTTGCAAATGCTCCCCTGAAAGGTTTGGCGGTCGAAACAGAAAGCTTTTTATCAGAGGACGAGAAATCAGCCCTCGACAACTTAACCGGCAGAAAAAGATTTTTTTGAAAAAATCGCTAAGCCCCGGGGTCACAATTTCAGCAAAAATCTGACTTTTGGCAATTTACTCAAAAATGGTGCCAAATGGTTGCAAATGCTCCCCTGAAAGGTTTGGCGGTCAAAAGAGAAGGCTTTTTATCGCAGGAAAAGAAATCAGCCCTCGACAACTTCACCGGCAGAAGAAGATTTCATCAAAAATCTGACTTTTGGCAATTCACTCAAAAATGGTGCCAAACGGTTGCAAATGCTCCCCTGAGAGGTTTGGCGGTCGAAAAAGAAGGCTTTTTATAACAGGACAAGTAATCAGCCCTCAACAACTCAACCGGCAGAATTTTTTCTTTGAAAAAATCGCTAAGCCCCGGGGTCACAATTTCATCAATAATATGACTTTCAGCAATTCACTCAAAAATGGTGCCAAACGGTTGCAAATGCTCCCCTGAGAGTTTTGGCATTGGAAACAGAAGGGTTTTCATCATAGGACAAGAAATCAGACCTCGACAACTTAACCGGCAGAAAAAGATTTTTTTGAAAAAATCGCAAAGCCCCGGGGTCACAATTTCATAAAGAATCTGACCTTCGGCAATTCACTCAAAAAAGGTGCCAAACGGTTGCAAATGCTCCTCTGAAATGTTTGGCGGTCGAAACAGAAAGCTTTTTATCAGAGGACGAGAAATCAGCCTTCGACAACTTAACAGGCAGAAAAAGATTTTTTTGAAAAAATCGCTAAGCCTCGGGGTCACAATTTCAGCAAAAATCTGACTTTTGGCAATTTACTCAAAAATGGTGCCAAACGGTTGCAAATGCTCCCCTGAAAGGTTTGGCGGTCAAAAGAGAAGGCTTTTTATCACAGGACAAGAAATCAGCCCTCGACAACTTAACCGGCGGAAAAAGATTTTTTTTGAAAAAATCCCTAAGCCCCAGGGTCACAATTTCAGCAGAAATCTGACTTTTGGCAATTCACTCAAAAACGGTGCTAAACGGTTGCAAATGCTCCCATGAAAAGTTTGGCAGTCGAAAAAGAAGGCTATTTATCACAGGACAGGAAATCGGCCCACGACAACTTAACCGGCGGAAAAAGATTTTTTTGAAAAAATCCCTAAGCCCCGGGGTCACAATTTCAGCAAAAATCTGACTTTTGGCAATTCACTCAAAAATGGTGCTAACCGGTTGCAAATGCTCCCGTGAAAGCTTTTGCAAAGGAAACAGAAGGCTTTTTATCACAGGACAAGAAATTAGCCCTCGACAACTTTACCGACGGAAAAAGATTTTTTTGAAAAAATCCCTAAGCCCCGGGGTCACAATTTCAGCAAAAATCTGACTTTTGGCAATTCACTCAAAAATCATGCCAAACTGTTGCAAATGCTCCCCTGAAAGCTTTGGCGAAGGAAACAGAAGGCTTTTTATAGCAGGACAAGAAATCAGCCCTCAACAACTTAACCGGCGGAAAAAGATTTTTTTGGAAAAATCCCTAAGCCCTGGGGTCACAATTTCAGCAAAAATCTCACTTTTGGCAATTCAATCAAAAATGGTGCTAAACGGTTGGAAATGCTCCCCTGAACGGTTTGGCGGTCGAAAAGAAGGGTTTTTATCACAGGAGAAGAAATCAGCCCTCGACAACTTAACCGGTGGATAAAGATTTTTCAAAACAATCCCTAAGCCCCGGGGTCACAATTTCACCAAAAATCTGACTTTTGGCAATTCTCTCAAAAATGGTGCTAAACGGTTGCTGGTAAATGCTCCCGTGAAAGGTTTGGCGGTCGAAACAGAAGGCTTTTTATCACAGAAGAAGAAATCAGCCCTCGACAACCTAACCGGCGGAAAAACATTTTTTTTGAAAAAATCCCTAAGCCCCGGCATCACAATTTCAGCAAAAATCTGACTTTTGGCAATTCACTCAAAAATGGTGCTAAACGGTTGAAATGCTCCCCTGAACGGTTTGGCGGTCGAAACAGAAGCCTTTTTATTACAGGACAAGAAATCAGCCCACGACAACTTAGCCGGCAGAAAAAGATTTTTTTTGAGAAAAATCCCATGCCCCGGGGTCACAATTTCAGCAAAAATCTGACTTTTGGCATTTCTCTCAAAAATCATGCCAAAATGTTGCAAATGCTCCCCTGACAGCTTTGCTGAAGGAAACAGGAGGCTCTTTATAACAGGACAAGAAATCAGCCCTCGACAACTTAACCGGTGGATAAAGATTTTTTTTAAAAATCCCTAAGCCCCGGGGTCACAATTTCAGCAAAAATCTGACTTTTGGCAATTCACTCAAAAATGGAGCTAAACGGTTGCAAATACTCCCGTGAAAGGTTTGGCAGTGGAAACAGAAGGATTTTTATCACAGGACAAGAAATCAGCCCTCGACAACTTAACCAGCAGAATTTTTTTTTTGAAAAAATCCTTGAGCCCCGGGGTCACAATTTCAGCCAAAATCTGACTATTGGCAATTTACTCAAAAATGGTGCTAAACGGTTGCAAATGCTCCCGTGAAAGGTTTGGCAGTCAAAACAGAAGGCTTTTTATCACAGGAGAAGAAACCAGCCCTTGACAACTTAACCGGTGGATAAAGATTTTTTGAAAAAATCCCTTAGCCCCGGGGTCACAATTTCAGCAAAAATCTGACTTTTGGCAATTCACTCAAAAATGTTCCTAGACGGTTGGAAATGCTCCCGTGAAAGGTTTGGCGGTCGAAACAGAAGGCTTTTTATCACAGGACAAGAAATCAGCCCTCGACAACTTAACCGGCGGATAAAGATTTTTTGAAAAAATCCCTAAGCCCCGGGGTCACACTTTCAGCAAAAATCTGACTTTTGGCAATTCACTCAAAAATGGTGCTAAACGGTTGCAAATGCTCCCGTGAAAGGTTTGGCGGTCGAAACAGAAGGCTTTTTATCACAGGAGAAGAAATCAGCCCTCGACAACTTAACCGGCGGAAAAAGATTTTTTGAAAAAATCCCTAAGCCCCGGGGTCACAATTTCAGCAAAAATCTGACTTTTGGCAATTTACTCAAAAATGGTGCCAAACGGTTGCAAATGCTCCACTGAAAGGTTTGGCGGTCAAAAGAGAAGGCTTTTTATCGCAGGAAAAGAAATCAGCCCTCGACAATTTAACCGGCAGAAAAAGATTTTTTTGAAAAAATCGCAAAGCCCCGGGGTCACAATTTCATAAAGAATCTGACTTTCGGCAATTCACTCAAAAAAGGTGCCAAACGGTTGCAAATGCTCCCCTGAAAAGTTTGGCGGTCGAAACAGAAAGCTTTTTATCAGAGGACGAGAAATCAGCCCTCGACAACTTAACCGGCAGAAAAAGATGTTTTTGAAAAAATCGCTAAGCCCCGGGGTCACAATTTCAGCAAAAATCTGACTTTTGGCAATTTACTCAAAAATGGTGCCAAACGGTTGCAAATGCTCCCCTGAAAGGTTTGGCGGTCAAAAGAGAAGGCTTTTTATCGCAGGAAAAGAAATCAGCCCTCGACAACTTCACCGGCAGAAGAAGATTTCATCAAAAATCTGACTTTTGGCAATTCACTCAAAAATGGTGCCAAACGGTTGCAAATGCTCCCCTGAGAGGTTTGGCGGTCGAAAAAGAAGGCTTTTTATAATAGGACAAGTAATCAGCCCTCAACAACTCAACCGGCAGAATTTTTTCTTTGAAAAAATCGCTAAGCCCCGGGGTCACAATTTCATCAATAATATGACTTTCGGCAATTCACTCAAAAATGGTGCCAAACGGTTGCAAATGCTCCCCTGAGAGTTTTGGCATTGGAAACAGAAGGGTTTTCATCATAGCACAAGAAATCAGACCTCGACAACTTAACCGGCAGAAAAAGATTTTTTTGAAAAAATCGCAAAGCCCCGGGGTCACAATTTCATAAAGAATCTGACCTTCGGCAATTCACTCAAAAAAGGTGCCAAACGGTTGCAAATGCTCCCCTGAAAGGTTTGGCGGTCGAAACAGAAAGCTTTTTATCAGAGGACGAGAAATCAGCCCTCGACAACTTAACCGGCAGAAAAAGATTTTTTTGAAAAAATCGCTAAGCCTCGGGGTCACAATTTCAGCAAAAATCTGACTTTTGGCAATTTACTCAAAAATGGTGCCAAACGGTTGCAAATGCTCCCCTGAAAGGTTTGGCGGTCAAAAGAGAAGGCTTTTTATCACAGGACAAGAAATCAGCCCTCGACAACTTAACCGGCGGAAAAAGATTTTTTTTGAAAAAATCCCTAAGCCCCAGGGTCACAATTTCAGCAAAAATCTGACTTTTGGCAATTCACTCAAAAACGGTGCTAAACGGTTGCAAATGCTCCCATGAAAAGTTTGGCAGTCGAAAAAGAAGGCTATTTATCACAGGACAGGAAATCAGCCCTCGACAACTTAACCGGCGGAAAAATATTTTTTTGAAAAAATCACTAAGCCCCGGGGTCACAATTTCAGCAAAAATCTGACTTTTGGCAATTCACTCAAAAAAGGGTGCTAAACGGTAGCTTGTAAATGCTCCCGTGAAAGGTTTGGCGGTCGAAACAGAAGGCTTTTTATCACAGGAGAAGAAACCAGCCCTCGACAACTTAACCGGTGGAAAAAGATTTCTTTGAAAAAATCCCTAAGCCCCGGGGTCACAATTTCAGCAAAAATCTGACTTTTGGCAATTCACTCAAAAATGGGGCTAACCGGTTGCAAATGCTCCCGTGAAAGCTTTTGCAAAGGAAACAGAAGGCTTCTTATCACAGGACAAGAAATCAGCCCTCGACAACTTTACCGACGGAAAAAGATTTTTTTGGAAAAATCCCTAAGCCCCGGGGTCACAATTTCAACAAAAATCTGACTTTTGGCAATTCACTCAAAAATGGTGCTAACCGGTTGCAAATGCTCCCGTGAAAGCTTTTGCAAAGGAAACAGAAGGCTTTTTATCACAGGACAAGAAATCAGCCCACGACAACTTAGCCGGCAGAAAAAGATTTTCTTTGAAAAAACCCCTAAGCCGCGGGGTCACAATTTCAGCAAAAATCTGACTTTTGGCAATTCTCTCAAAAATCATGCCAAACTGTTGCAAATGCTCCCTGAAAGCTTTGGCGAAGGAAACAGAAGGCTTTTTATCACAGGACAAGAAATCAGCCCTCAACAACTTAACCGGCGGAAAAAGATTTTTTTGGAAAAATCCCTAAGCCCTGGGGTCACAATTTCAGCAAAAATCTCACTTTTGGCAATTCAATCAAAAATGGTGCTAAACGGTTGGAAATGCTCCCCTGAACGGTTTGGCGGTCGAAAAGAAGGGTTTTTATCACAGGAGAAGAAATCAGCCCTCGACAACTTAACCGGTGGATAAAGATTTTTCAAAACAATCCCTAAGCCCCGGGGTCACAATTTCACCAAAAATCTGACTTTTGGCAATTCTCTCAAAAATCATGCCAAACTGTTGCAAATGCTCCCCTGAAAGCTTTGGCGAAGGAAAAAGAAGGCTTTTTATAACAGGACAAGAAATCAGCCCTCGACAACCTAAAAGGCGGAAAAAGATTTTTTTGAAAAAATCACTAAGCCCCGGCATCACAATTTCATCAAAAATCTGACTTTTGGCAATTCACTCAAAAATGGTGCTAAACGGTTGCTGGAAAATGCTCCCGTGAAAGGTTTGGCGGTCGAAACAGAAGGCTTTTTATCACAGAACAAGAAATCAGCCCTCGACAACCTAACCGGAGGAAAAACATTTTTTTGAAAAAATCCCTAAGCCCCGGCATCACAATTTCAGCAAAAATCTGACTTTTGGCAATTCACTCAAAAATGGTGCTAAACGGTTGAAACGCTCCCCTTAACGGTTTGGCGGTCGAAACAGAAGCCTTTTTATCACAGGACAAGAAATCAGCCCACGACAACTTAGCCGGCAGAAAAAGATTTTTTTTGAGAAAAATCCCATGCCCCGGGGTCACAATTTCAGCAAAAATCTGACTTTTGGCAATTCACTCAAAAATGGAGCTAAACGGTTGCAAATACTCCCGTGAAAGGTTTGGCAGTGGAAACAGAAGGATTTTTATCACAGGACAAGAAATCAGCCCTCGACAACTTAACCAGCAGAATTTTTTTTTTGAAAAAATCCTTGAGCCCCGGGGTCACAATTTCAGCCAAAATCTGACTATTGGCAATTTACTCAAAAATGGTGCTAAACAGTTGCAAATGCTCCCGTGAAAGGTTTGGCAGTCAAAACAGAAGGCTTTTTATCACAGGAGAAGAAACCAGCCCTCGACAACTTAACCGGTGGATAAAGATTTTTTGAAAAAATCCCTAAGCCCCGGGGTCACAATTTCAGCAAAAATCTGACTTTTGGCAATTCACTCAAAAATGGTGCTAAACGGTTGCAAATGCTCCCGTGAAAGGTTTGGCGGTCGAAACAGAAGGCTTTTTATCACAGGAGAAGAAATCAGCCCTCGACAACTTAACCGGCGGAAAAAGATTTTTTGAAAAAATCCCTAAGCCCCGGGGTCACAATTTCAGCAAAAATCTGACTTTTGGCAATTTACTCAAAAATGGTGCCAAACGGTTGCAAATGCTCCCCTGAAAGGTTTGGCGGTCAAAAGAGAAGGCTTTTTATCGCAGGAAAAGAAATCAGCCCTCGACAACTTCACCGGCAGAAGAAGATTTCATGAAAAATCTGACTTTTGGCAATTCACTCAAAAATGGTGCCAAACGGTTGCAAATGCTCCCCTGAGAGGTTTGGCGGTCGAAAAAGAAGGCTTTTTATAACAGGACAAGTAATCAGCCCTCAACAACTCAACCGGCAGAATTTTTTCTTTGAAAAAATCGCTAAGCCCCGGGGTCACAATTTCATCAATAATATGACTTTCGGCAATTCACTCAAAAATGGTGCCAAACGGTTGCAAATGCTCCCCTGAGAGTTTTGGCATTGGAAACAGAAGGGTTTTCATCATAGGACAAGAAATCAGACCTCGACAACTTAACCGGCAGAAAAAGATTTTTTTGAAAAAATCGCAAAGCCCCGGGGTCACAATTTCATAAAGAATCTGACTTTCGGCAATTCACTCAAAAAAGGTGCCAAACGGTTGCAAATGCTCCCCTGAAAGGTTTGGCGGTCAAAAGAGAAGGCTTTTTATCACCGGACAAGAAATCAGCCCTCGACAACTTAACCGGCGGAAAAAGATTTTTTTTGAAAAAATCCCTAAGCCCCAGGGTCACAATTTCAGCAAAAATCTGACTTTTGGCAATTCACTCAAAAACGGTGCTAAACGGTTGCAAATGCTCCTATGAAAAGTTTGGCAGTCGAAAAAGAAGGCTATTTATCACAGGACAGGAAATCGGCCCACGACAACTTAACCGGCGGAAAAAGATTTTTGTGAAAAAATCCCTAAGCCCCGGGGTCACAATTTCAGCAAAAATCTCACTTTTGGCAATTCACTCAAAAATGGTGCTAAACGGTTGCAAATGCTCCCGTGAAAGGTTTGGCGGTCGAAACGGAAGGCTTTTTATCCGAGGACAAGAAATCAGCCCTCGACAACTTAACCAGCGGAAAAATATTTTTTTGAAAAAATCACTAAGCCCCGGGGTCACAATTTCAGCAAAAATCTGACTTTTGGCAATTCACTCAAAAATGGTGCTAAACGGTAGCTTGTAAATGCTCCCGTGAAAGGTTTGGCAGTCAAAACAGAAGGCTTTTTATCACAGGAGAAGAAACCAGCCCTCGACAACTTAACCGGTGGATAAAGATTTTTTGAAAAAATCCCTAAGCCCCGGGGTCACAATTTCAGCAAAAATCTGACTTTTGGCAATTCACTCAAAAATGGTGCTAAACGGTTGCAAATGCTCCCGTGAAAGGTTTGGCGGTCGAAACAGAAGGCTTTTTATCACAGGAGAAGAAATCAGCCCTCGACAACTTAACCGGCGGAAAAAGATTTTTTGAAAAAATCCCTAAGCCCCGGGGTCACAATTTCAGCAAAAATCTGACTTTTGGCAATTTACTCAAAAATGGTGCCAAACGGTTGCAAATGCTCCCCTGAAAGGTTTGGCGGTCAAAAGAGAAGGCTTTTTATCGCAGGAAAAGAAATCAGCCCTCGACAACTTCACCGGCAGAAGAAGATTTCATCAAAAATCTGACTTTTGGCAATTCACTCAAAAATGGTGCCAAACGGTTGCAAATGCTCCCCTGAGAGGTTTGGCGGTCGAAAAAGAAGGCTTTTTATAACAGGACAAGTAATCAGCCCTCAACAACTCAACCGGCAGAATTTTTTCTTTGAAAAAATCGCTAAGCCCCGGGGTCACAATTTCATCAATAATATGACTTTCGGCAATTCACTCAAAAATGGTGCCAAACGGTTGCAAATGCTCCCCTGAGAGTTTTGGCATTGGAAACAGAAGGGTTTTCATCATAGGACAAGAAATCAGACCTCGACAACTTAACCGGCAGAAAAAGATTTTTTTGAAAAAATCGCAAAGCCCCGGGGTCACAATTTCATAAAGAATCTGACTTTCGGCAATTCACTCAAAAAAGGTGCCAAACGGTTGCAAATGCTCCCCTGAAAGGTTTGGCGGTCAAAAGAGAAGGCTTTTTATCACCGGACAAGAAATCAGCCCTCGACAACTTTACCGACGGAAAAAGATTTTTTTGGAAAAATCCCTAAGCCCCGGGGTCACAATTTCAACAAAAATCTGACTTTTGGCAATTCACTCAAAAATGGTGCTAACCGGTTGCAAATGCTCCCGTGAAAGCTTTTGCAAAGGAAACAGAAGGCTTTTTATCACAGGACAAGAAATCAGCCCACGACAACTTAGCCGGCAGAAAAAGATTTTCTTTGAAAAAACCCCTAAGCCGCGGGGTCACAATTTCAGCAAAAATCTGACTTTTGGCAATTCTCTCAAAAATCATGCCAAACTGTTGCAAATGCTCCCTGAAAGCTTTGGCGAAGGAAACAGAAGGCTTTTTATCACAGGACAAGAAATCAGCCCTCAACAACTTAACCGGCGGAAAAAGATTTTTTTGGAAAAATCCCTAAGCCCTGGGGTCACAATTTCAGCAAAAATCTCACTTTTGGCAATTCTCTCAAGAATCATGCCAAACCTTTGCAAATGCTCCCCTGAAAGCTTTGGCGAAGGAAAAAGAAGGCTTTTTATAACAGGACAAGAAATCAGCCCTCGACAACCTAAAAGGCGGAAAAAGATTTTTTTGAAAAAATCACTAAGCCCCGGCATCACAATTTCAGCAAAAATCTGACTTTTGGCAATTCACTCAAAAATGGTGCTAAACGGTTGCTGGAAAATGCTCCCTTGAAAGGTTTGGCGGTCGAAACAGAAGGCTTTTTATCACAGAACAAGAAATCAGCCCTCAACAACCTAACCGGCGGAAAAACATTTTTTTGAAAAAATCCCTAAGCCCCGGCATCACAATTTCAGCAAAAATCTGACTTTTGGCAATTCACTCAAAAATGGTGCTAAACGGTTGAAATGCTCCCCTGAACGGTTTGGTGGTCGAAACAGAAGCCTTTTTATCACAGGACAAGAAATCAGCCCACGACAACTTAGCCGGCAGAAAAAGATTTTTTTTGAGAAAAATCCCATGCCCCGGGGTCACAATTTCAGCAAAAATCTGACTTTTGGCAATTCACTCAAAAATGGAGCTAAACGGTTGCAAATACTCCCGTGAAAGGTTTGGCAGTGGAAACAGAAGGATTTTTATCACAGGACAAGAAATCAGCCCTCGACAACTTAACCAGCAGAATTTTTTTTTTGAAAAAATCCTTGAGCCCCGGGGTCACAATTTCAGCCAAAATCTGACTATTGGCAATTTACTCAAAAATGGTGCTAAACGGTTGCAAATGCTCCCGTGAAAGGTTTGGCAGTCAAAACAGAAGGCTTTTTATCACAGGAGAAGAAACCAGCCCTCGACAACTTAACCGGTGGATAAAGATTTTTTGAAAAAATCCCTAAGCCCCGGGGTCACACTTTCAGCAAAAATCTGACTTTTGGCAATTCACTCAAAAATGGTGCTAAACGGTTGCAAATGCTCCCGTGAAAGGTTTGGCGGTCGAAACAGAAGGCTTTTTATCACAGGAGAAGAAATCAGCCCTCGACAACTTAACCGGCGGAAAAAGATTTTTTGAAAAAATCCCTAAGCCCCGGGGTCACAATTTCAGCAAAAATCTGACTTTTGGCAATTTACTCAAAAATGGTGCCAAACGGTTGCAAATGCTCCCCTGAAAGGTTTGGCGGTCAAAAGAGAAGGCTTTTTATCGCAGGAAAAGAAATCAGCCCTCGACAACTTCACCGGCAGAAGAAGATTTCATCAAAAATCTGACTTTTGGCAATTCACTCAAAAATGGTGCCAAACGGTTGCAAATGCTCCCCTGAGAGGTTTGGCGGTCGAAAAAGAAGGCTTTTTATAACAGGAGAAGAAATCAGCCCTCGACAACTTAACCGGCGGAAAAAGATTTTTTGAAAAAATCCCTAAGCCCCGGGGTCACAATTTCAGCAAAAATCTGACTTTTGGCAATTTACTCAAAAATGGTGCTAAACGGTTGAAAATGCTCCGTGAAAGGTTTGGCGGTCGAAACAGAAGGCTTTTTATCACAGGAGAAGAAATCAGCCCTCGACAACTTAACCGGCGGAAAAAGATTTTTTGAAAAAATCCCTAAGCCCCGGGGTCACAATTTCAGCAAAAATCTGACTTTTGGCAATTCACTCAAAAATGGAGCTAAACGGTTGCAAATACTCCCGTGAAAGGTTTGGCAGTGGAAACAGAAGGATTTTTATCACAGGACAAGAAATCAGCCCTCGACAACTTAACCAGCAGAATTTTTTTTTTGAAAAAATCCTTGAGCCCCGGGGTCACAATTTCAGCCAAAATCTGACTATTGGCAATTTACTCAAAAATGGTGCTAAACGGTTGCAAATGCTCCCGTGAAAGGTTTGGCAGTCAAAACAGAAGGCTTTTTATCACAGGAGAAGAAACCAGCCCTCGACAACTTAACCGGTGGATAAAGATTTTTTGAAAAAATCCCTAAGCCCCGGGGTCACAATTTCAGCAAAAATCTGACTTTTGGCAATTCACTCAAAAATGTTCCTAGACGGTTGGAAATGCTCCCGTGAAAGGTTTGGCGGTCGAAACAGAAGGCATTTTATCACAGGACAAGAAATCAGCCCTCGACAACTTACCCGGCGGAAAAAGATTTTTTTTTTAAAATCCCTAAGCCCCGGGGTCACAATTTCAGCAAAAATCTGACTTTTGGCAATTCACTCAAAAATGGTGCTAAACGGTAGCTTGTAAATGCTCCCGTGAAAGGTTTGGCGGTCGAAACAGAAGGCTTTTTATCACAGGAGAAGAAACCAGCCCTCGACAACTTAACCGGTGGAAAAAGATTTCTTTGAAAAAATCCCTAAGCCCCGGGGTCACAATTTGAGCAAAAATCTGACTTTTGGCAATTCACTCAAAAATGGGGCTAACCGGTTGCAAATGCTCCCGTGAAAGCTTTTGCAAAGGAAACAGAAGGCTTCTTATCACAGGACAAGAAATCAGCCCTCGACAACTTTACCGACGGAAAAAGATTTTTTTGGAAAAATCCCTAAGCCCCGGGGTCACAATTTCAACAAAAATCTGACTTTTGGCAATTCACTCAAAAATGGTGCTAACCGGTTGCAAATGCTCCCGTGAAAGCTTTTGCAAAGGAAACAGAAGGCTTTTTATCACAGGACAAGAAATCAGCCCACGACAACTTAGCCGGCAGAAAAAGATTTTCTTTGAAAAAACCCCTAAGCCGCGGGGTCACAATTTCAGCAAAAATCTGACTTTTGGCAATTCTCTCAAAAATCATGCCAAACTGTTGCAAATGCTCCCTGAAAGCTTTGGCGAAGGAAACAGAAGGCTTTTTATCACAGGACAAGAAATCAGCCCTCAACAACTTAACCGGCGGAAAAAGATTTTTTTGGAAAAATCCCTAAGCCCTGGGGTCACAATTTCAGCAAAAATCTCACTTTTGGCAATTCAATCAAAAATGGTGCTAAACGGTTGGAAATGCTCCCCTGAACGGTTTGGCGGTCGAAAAGAAGGGTTTTTATCACAGGAGAAGAAATCAGCCCTCGACAACTTAACCGGTGGATAAAGATTTTTCAAAACAATCCCTAAGCCCCGGGGTCACAATTTCACCAAAAATCTGACTTTTGGCAATTCTCTCAAGAATCATGCCAAACCTTTGCAAATGCTCCCCTGAAAGCTTTGGCGAAGGAAAAAGGCTTTTTATAACAGGACAAGAAATCAGCCCTCGACAACCTAAAAGGCGGAAAAAGATTTTTTTGAAAAAATCACTAAGCCCCGGCATCACAATTTCATCAAAAATCTGACTTTTGGCAATTCACTCAAAAATGGTGCTAAACGGTTGCTGGAAAATGCTCCCGTGAAAGGTTTGGCGGTCGAAACAGAAGGCTTTTTATCACAGAACAAGA
Organism: Podarcis filfolensis; assembly: GCF_964270895.1. Lineage (NCBI taxonomy): Eukaryota > Metazoa > Chordata > Lepidosauria > Squamata > Lacertidae > Podarcis > Podarcis filfolensis. The sequence goes on from NW_028149492.1 coordinate 19,808, forward strand.
AATCAGCCCTCAACAACCTAACCGGCGGAAAAACATTTTTTTGAAAAAATCCCTAAGCCCCGGCATCACAATTTCAGCAAAAATCTGACTTTTGGCAATTCACTCAAAAATGGTGCTAAACGGTTGAAATGCTCCCCTGAACGGTTTGCTGGTCGAAACAGAAGCCTTTTTATCACAGGACAAGAAATCAGCCCACGACAACTTAGCCGGCAGAAAAAGATTTTTTTTGAGAAAAATCCCATGCCCCGGGGTCACAATTTCAGCAAAAATCTGACTTTTGGCAATTCACTCAAAAATGGAGCTAAACGGTTGCAAATACTCCCGTGAAAGGTTTGGCAGTGGAAACAGAAGGATTTTTATCACAGGACAAGAAATCAGCCCTCGACAACTTAACCAGCAGAATTTTTTTTTTGAAAAAATCCTTGAGCCCCGGGGTCACAATTTCAGCCAAAATCTGACTATTGGCAATTTACTCAAAAATGGTGCTAAACGGTTGCAAATGCTCCCGTGAAAGGTTTGGCAGTCAAAACAGAAGGCTTTTTATCACAGGAGAAGAAACCAGCCCTCGACAACTTAACCGGTGGATAAAGATTTTTTGAAAAAATCCCTAAGCCCCGGGGTCACACTTTCAGCAAAAATCTGACTTTTAGCAATTCACTCAAAAATGGTGCTAAACGGTTGCAAATGCTCCCGTGAAAGGTTTGGCGGTCGAAACAGAAGGCTTTTTATCACAGGAGAAGAAATCAGCCCTCGACAACTTAACCGGCGGAAAAAGATTTTTTGAAAAAATCCCTAAGCCCCGGGGTCACAATTTCAGCAAAAATCTGACTTTTGGCAATTTACTCAAAAATGGTGCCAAACGGTTGCAAATGCTCCCCTGAAAGGTTTGGCGGTCAAAAGAGAAGGCTTTTTATCGCAGGAAAAGAAATCAGCCCTCGACAACTTCACCGGCAGAAGAAGATTTCATCAAAAATCTGACTTTTGGCAATTCACTCAAAAATGGTGCCAAACGGTTGCAAATGCTCCCCTGAGAGGTTTGGCGGTCGAAAAAGAAGGCTTTTTATAACAGGACAAGTAATCAGCCCTCAACAACTCAACCGGCAGAATTTTTTCTTTGAAAAAATCGCTAAGCCCGGGGTCACAATTTCATCAATAATATGACTTTCGGCAATTCACTCAAAAATGGTGCCAAACGGTTGCAAATGCTCCCCTGAGAGTTTTGGCATTGGAAACAGAAGGGTTTTCATCATAGGACAAGAAATCAGACCTCGACAACTTAACCGGCAGAAAAAGATTTTTTTGAAAAAAAAATATTTCATAAAGAATCTGACTTTCGGCAATTCACTCAAAAAAGGTGCCAAACGGTTGCAAATGCTCCCCTGAAAGGTTTGGCGGTCGAAACAGAAAGCTTTTTATCAGAGGACGAGAAATCAGCCCTCGACAACTTAACCGGCAGAAAAAGATTTTTTTGAAAAAATCGCTAAGCCCCGGGGTCACAATTTCAGCAAAAATCTGACTTTTGGCAATTTACTCAAAAATGGTGCCAAACGGTTGCAAATGCTCCCCTGAAAGGTTTGGCGGTCAAAAGAGAAGGCTTTTTATCGCAGGAAAAGAAATCAGCCCTCGACAACTTCACCGGCAGAAGAAGATTTCATCAAAAATCTGACTTTTGGCAATTCACTCAAAAATGGTGCCAAACGGTTGCAAATGCTCCCCTGAGAGGTTTGGCGGTCGAAAAAGAAGGCTTTTTATAACAGGACAAGTAATCAGCCCTCAACAACTCAACCGGCAGAATTTTTTCTTTGAAAAAATCGCTAAGCCCCGGGGTCACACTTTCAGCAAAAATCTGACTTTTGGCAATTCACTCAAAAATGGTGCTAAACGGTTGCAAATGCTCCGTGAAAGGTTTGGCGGTCGAAACAGAAGGCTTTTTATCACAGGAGAAGAAATCAGCCCTCGACAACTTAACCGGCGGAAAAAGATTTTTTGAAAAAATCCCTAAGCCCCGGGGTCACAATTTCAGCAAAAATCTGACTTTTGGCAATTCACTCAAAAATGGAGCTAAACGGTTGCAAATACTCCCGTGAAAGGTTTGGCAGTGGAAACAGAAGGATTTTTATCACAGGACAAGAAATCAGCCCTCGACAACTTAACCAGCAGAATTTTTTTTTTGAAAAAATCCTTGAGCCCCGGGGTCACAATTTCAGCCAAAATCTGACTATTGGCAATTCACTCAAAAATGTTCCTAGACGGTTGCAAATGCTCCCGTGAAAGGTTTGGCGGTCGAAACAGAAGGCTTTTTATCACAGGAGAAGAAACCAGCCCTCGACAACTTAACCGGTGGATAAAGATTTTTTGAAAAAATCCCTAAGCCCCGGGGTCACACTTTCAGCAAAAATCTGACTTTTGGCAATTCACTCAAAAATGGTGCTAAACGGTTGCAAATGCTCCCGTGAAAGGTTTGGCGGTCGAAACAGAAGGCTTTTTATCACAGGAGAAGAAATCAGCCCTCGACATCTTAACCGGCAGAAAAAGATTTTTTTCAAATATCGCAAAGCAACCAGGAGTAAACTAGGAGTAAACTAGGAGAAAACTAGGTGTAAACTAGGAGTAAACTAGGAGCAAACCAGGAGTAAAGTTGGTGTACACTAGGTGTAAACTAGGAGTAAAGTTGGTGTAAACAAGGTGTAAAAAAGGAGTAAACTAGGAGCAAACCAGGAGTAAACTAGGTGTAAACTAGGAGTAAAGTTGGTGTACACTAGGTGTAAACTAGGAGTAAAGTTGGTGTAAACAAGGTGTAAAAAGGAGTAAACTAGGTGTAAAGTAGGAGTAAGGCAGGAGTAAATTAGCCAATCACATGCAGCCCATTGTGTAAATAATGTATACAAAGCAGATACTTTGAGGGAACATCCATTCCTCCTCACCACTATGAGCTGAATAAAGAGCATGAAATCCACTGTCGACTCAGAGAATATTTCATTCTCAGACCATCCAACACTTCTCTGATGAAAAAAGGGATGTCCTATTCAATAATAAATAAATAAATAATAATAGTTTTATTATTTATACCCCACCCATCTGACTGGGTCGTGCCAGCCACGCTCAGCTTCTTGCAGGATAAAATAATATACAATAAAACATCAAACCTTTTTTACCGTATTTTTTGCAGCATAACACTCACTTTTTTCCTCCTAAAAAGTAAGGGGAAATGTCTGTGCGTGTTATGGAGGGAATACCTACGGGTGGCATGCCTATGGATTTTCCTCCTCTAAAAACTATGTGCGTGTTATGGTCGGGTGCGTGTTATAGAGCGAAAATACGGTAACTATATGCCTACTATATGGAAGTTAACAACTGGACAACAGAAATGGATTGTACATGCTCTAATCGGATAAAATAATATACAATAAAACATCAAACCTTTTTTAACTATATGCCTACTATATGGAAGTTAACAACTGGACAACAGAAATGGATTGTACACGCTCTAATGGTAGCTGAGAGGCTGATATTGATAAACTGGAAGAGCAAAGTGATGATCTCCTTTAATCGGTGGCTTGATAATATGGTAACACTTGCAACCTGTGAAGGGACTGCTTACAAACATAGACTGCTTAGATAAATACGACAGTATTTCGAATGAATTTATACAAAATGTAGTTGACTAATTTATATTAGGGCGCGGTCACAATTTCAGCAAAAATCTGATGTTCTGCAATTCACTCACAAATGGTGCCAAACTCTTGCAAATGCTCGCCTGAGAGGTTTTTCAGTCAAAACAGAAGGCTTTTTATCACAGGACAAGAAATCAGCCCTCCACAACTTAACCGGGAGAATTTTTTTTAAAAAAAAAATCGCTAAGCCCCGGGGTCACAATTTCAGCAAAAATCTGACTTTCGGCAATTCACTCAAAACAAGTGCCAAACGGTTGCAAATGCCCCCCTGAGAGGTTTGGCTGTCAAAACAGAAGGCTTTTTATCGCAGGAAAAGAAATCAGCCCTCGACAACTGCACCGGCAGAAGACGATTTCATCAAAAATCTGACTTTCAGCAATTCACTCAAAAATGGTGCCAAACGGTTGCAAATGCTCCCGTGAAAGGTTTGGCGGTCGAAACAGAAGGCTTTTTATCACAGGAGAAGAAATCAGCCCTCGACAACTTAACCGGCGGAAAAAGATTTTTTGAAAAAATCCCTAAGCCCTGGGGTCACATTTTCAGCAAAAATCTGACTTTTAGCAATTCACTCAAAAATGGTGCTAAACGGTTGCGAATGCTCCCCTGAAAGGTTTGGCGATCGAAATTGAAGGCTTTTTATCACAGGACAAGAAATCAGCCCTCGACAACTTAACCGGTGGATAAAGATTTTTTGAAAAAATCCCTAAGCCCCGGGGTCACAATTTCAGCAAAAATCTGACTTTTGGCAATTCACTCAAAAATGTTCCTAGACGGTTGCAAATGCTCCCGTGAAAGGTTTGGCGGTCGAAACAGAAGGCTTTTTATCACAGGACAAGAAATCAGCCCTCCACAACTTAACCGGGAGAATTTTTTTTTTTAAAAAAATCGCTAAGCCCCGGGGTCACAATTTCATCAAAAATCTGACTTTCGGCAATTCACTCAAAACAAGTGCCAAACGGTTGCAAATGCCCACCTGAGAGGTTTGGCTGTCAAAACAGAAGGCTTTTTATCGCAGGAAAAGAAATCAGCCCTCGACAACTGCACCGGCAGAAGACGATTTCATCAAAAATCTGACTTTCAGCAATTCACTCAAAAATGGTGCCAAACGGTTGCAAATGCTCCCCTGAGAGTTTTTGCAGTGGAAACAGAAGGGTTTTCATCATAGGACAAGAAATCAGACCTTGACAAGTTAACCGGCATAAAAAGATTTCTTTGAAAAAGTCGCAAAGCCCCGGGGTCACAATTTCATTAAAAATCTGACTGTCGGCAATTCACTCAAAAATGGTGCCAAATGGTTGCAAATGCTCCCCTGAAAGGTTTGGCGGTCAAAAGAGAATAAAATAAAAGCACACATAAAGTAGGTGTAAACTAGGTGTAAAGTAGGTGTAAACTAGGTGTAAAGTAGGAGTAAACTAGGTGCAAAGTAGGAGTAAAGTAGGAGTAAACTAGGAGTAAAGTAGGAGTAAACTAGGTGTGAACAAGGAGTAAAGTAGGAGTAAACTAGGTGTAAAGTAGGAGTAAACTTTTGAGAGGTTTTTCAGTCAAAACAGAAGGCTTTTTATCACAGGACAAGAAATCAGCCCTCCACAACTTAACCGGGAGAATTTTTTAAAAAAAAAAAATCGCTAAGCCCCGGGGTCACAATTTCATCAAAAATCTGACTTTCGGCAATTCACTCAAAACAAGTGCCAAACGGTTGCAAATGCCCACCTGAGAGGTTTGGCTGTCAAAACAGAAGGCTTTTTATCGCAGGAAAAGAAATCAGCCCTCGACAACTTCACCGGCAGAAGAAGATTTCATCAAAAATCTGACTTTCAGCAATTCACTCAAAAATGGTGCCAAACGGTTGCAAATGCTCCCCTGAGAGTTTTCGCAGTGGAAACAGAAGGGTTTTCATCATAGGACAAGAAATCAGCCCTCGACATCTTAACCGGAAGAAAAAGATTTTTTTGAAAAAATCACTCCCCTGAGAGGTCCCTCAGACCATGTGGTGTAAGAAAAAAATGAACAAATTCCTATGCCCCACAAGTAACCCACAGATGCACTTTAAATAAAAGCACACATAAAGTAGGAGTAAAGAAGGAGTAAAGTAGGTGTAACTTGGAGTAAACTAGGTGTAAAGTATGTGTAAACTAGATGTAAACTAGGAGTAAAGTAGGTGTAAAGGAGGGGTAAACGAGGCGTAAACTAGGTGTAAACCTCCCCTGAGAGTCACAATTTCATGAAAAATCCGACTATCGGCAATTCACTCAAAAAAGGTGCCAAACGGTTCCAAATGCTCACCTGAGAGGTTTGGCGTTCGAAACAGAAGGCTTTTTATTACAGGACAAGAAATCAGCCCTCGACAACTTAACTGGCGGAAAAACATTTTTTTGAAAAAATCCCTAAGCCCCGGGGTCACAATTTCAGCAAAAATCTGACTTTTGGCAATTCACTCAAAAATGGTGCCAAACGGTTTCAAATGCTCCCCTGAAAGGTTTGGCGGTCAAAAGAGAAGGCTTTTTATCACAGGACAAGAAATCAGCCCTCGACAACTTAACCGGCAGAAAAAGATTTTTTTGAAAAAATCGCTAATGCTCCCCTGAGATGTTGTCCACCGCCTCTTCACCGTCCCTGAGACCATGTGGTGTAAGAAAAAAATGAACAAATTCCTATGCCCCACAAGTAACCCACAGATGCATTTCAAATAAAAGCACACATAACGTAGGAGTAAAGTAGGAGTAAACTAGGAGTAAAGTAGGAGTAAACTAGGAGTAAAGTAGGAGTAAACTAGGTGTAAAGTAGGAGTAAACTAGGAGTAAAGTAGGAGTAAACTGGGAGTAAACTAGGAGTAAAGTAGGAGTAAACTAGGTGTAAATTAGGAGTAAACTATGAGTAAAGTAGGAGTAAACTAGGAGTAAATTAGGATTAAACTAGGTGTAAACAAGGAGTAAAGTAGGAGTAAACTAGGTGTAATGTATATAAAGCAGATACTTTGAGGGAACATCCATTCCTCCTCACCACTATGAGCTGAATAAAGAGCATGAAATCCACTCTCGACTCAGAGTATATTTCATTCTCAGACCCTCCAGCACTTCTCTGATGAAAAAAGGGATGTACTATTCAATAATAAATAAATAATAATAATAGTTTTATTATTTATACCCCACCCATCTGACTGGGTCGTGCCAGCCACACTCAGCAGCTTGCAGAATAAAATAATATACAATAAAACATCAAACCTTTTTTACCGTATTTTTTGCAGCATAACACTCACTTTTTTCCTCCTAAAAAGTAAGGGGAAATGTCTGTGCGTGTTATGGAGGGAATGCCTACGGGTGGCATGCCTATGGATTTTCCTCCTCTAAAAACTATGTGCGTGTTATGTTCGGGTGCGTGTTATAGAGCGAAAATACGGTAACTATATGCCTACTATATGGAAGTTAACAACTGGACAACAGAAATGGATTGTACACACTCTAATGGTAGCTGAGAAGCTGATATTGATAAAGTGGAAGAGCAAAGAGATGATCTCCTTTAATCGGTGGAGTGATAATATGGTAACACTTGCAACCTGTGAACGGACTGCTTACAAACATAGACTGCTTGGATAAATACGACAGTATTTCGAATGAATTTATACAAAATGTAGTTGACTAATTTATATTAGGGCGCCTTCACAATTTCAGCAAAAATCTGATGTTCTGCAATTCACTCACAAATGGTGCCAAACTCTTGCAAATGCTCGCCTGAGAGGTTTTTCAGTCAAAACAGAAGGCTTTTTATCACAGGACAAGAAATCAGCCCTCCACAACTTAACCGGGAGAATTATTTTTTTTAAAAAAATCGCTAAGCCCCGGGGTCACAATTTCATCAAAAATCTGACTTTCGGCAATTCACTCAAAACAAGTGCCAAACGGTTGCAAATGCCCACCTGAGAGGTTTGGCTGTCAAAACAGAAGGCTTTTTATCGCAGGAAAAGAAATCAGCCCTCGACAACTGCACCGGCAGAAGACAATTTCATCAAAAATCTGACTTTCGGCAATTCACTTAAAAATGGTGCCAAACGGTTGCAAATGCTCCCCTGAAAGGTTTGGCGGTCAAAACAGAAGGGTTTTCATCATAGGACAAGAAATCAGCCCTCGACATCTTAACCGGCAGAAAAAGATTTTTTTGAAAAAATCACTCCCCTGAGAGGTCCCTCAGACCATGTGGTGTAAGAAAAAAATGAACAAATTCCTATGCCCCACAAGTAACCCACAGATGCACTTTAAATAAAAGCACACATAAAGTAGGAGTAAAGAAGGAGTAAAGTAGGTGTAACTTGGAGTAAACTAGGTGTAAAGTATGTGTAAACTAGATGTAAACTAGGAGTAAAGTAGGTGTAAAGGAGGGGTAAACGAGGCGTAAACTAGGTGTAAACCTCCCCTGAGAGTCACAATTTCATGAAAAATCCGACTATCGGCAATTCACTCAAAAAAGGTGCCAAACGGTTCCAAATGCTCACCTGAGAGGTTTGGCGTTCGAAACAGAAGGCTTTTTATTACAGGACAAGAAATCAGCCCTCGACAACTTAACTGGCGGAAAAACATTTTTTTGAAAAAATCCCTAAGCCCCGGGGTCACAATTTCAGCAAAAATCTGACTTTTGGCAATTCACTCAAAAATGGTGCCAAACGGTTTCAAATGCTCCCCTGAAAGGTTTGGCGGTCAAAAGAGAAGGCTTTTTATCACAGGACAAGAAATCAGCCCTCGACAACTTAACCGGCAGAAAAAGATTTTTTTGAAAAAATCGCTAATGCTCCCCTGAGATGTTGTCCACCGCCTCTTCACCGTCCCTGAGACCATGTGGTGTAAGAAAAAAATGAACAAATTCCTATGCCCCACAAGTAACCCACAGATGCATTTTAAATAAAAGCACACATAACGTAGGAGTAAAGTAGGAGTAAAGTAGGAGTAAAGTAGGAGTAAACTAGGAGTAAAGTAGGAGTAAACTAGGTGTAAAGTAGGAGTAAACTAGGAGTAAAGTAGGAGTAAACTGGGAGTAAACTAGGAGTAAAGTAGGAGTAAACTAGGTGTAAATTAGGAGTAAACTATGAGTAAAGTAGGAGTAAGCTAGGAGTAAATTAGGATTAAACTAGGTGTAAACAAGGAGTAAAGTAGGAGTAAACTAGGTGTAATGTATATAAAGCAGATACTTTGAGGGAACATCCATTCCTCCTCACCACTATGAGCTGAATAAAGAGCATGAAATCCACTCTCGACTCAGAGTATATTTCATTCTCAGACCCTCCAGCACTTCTCTGATGAAAAAAGGGATGTACTATTCAATAATAAATAAATAATAATAATAGTTTTATTATTTATACCCCACCCATCTGACTGGGTCGTGCCAGCCACACTCAGCAGCTTGCAGAATAAAATAATATACAATAAAACATCAAACCTTTTTTACCGTATTTTTTGCAGCATAACACTCACTTTTTTCCTCCTAAAAAGTAAGGGGAAATGTCTGTGCGTGTTATGGAGGGAATGCCTACGGGTGGCATGCCTATGGATTTTCCTCCTCTAAAAACTATGTGCGTGTTATGTTCGGGTGCGTGTTATAGAGCGAAAATACGGTAACTATATGCCTACTATATGGAAGTTAACAGCTGGACAACAGAAATGGATTGTACACACTCTAATGGTAGCTGAGAAGCTGATATTGATAAACTGGAAGAGCAAAGAGATGATCTCCTTTAATCGGTGGAGTGATAATATGGTAACACTTGCAACCTGTGAACGGACTGCTTACAAACATAGACTGCTTGGATAAATACGACAGTATTTCGAATGAATTTATACAAAATGTAGTTGACTAATTTATATTAGGGCGCCTTCACAATTTCAGCAAAAATCTGATGTTCTGCAATTCACTCACAAATGGTGCCAAACTCTTGCAAATGCTCGCCTGAGAGGTTTTTCAGTCAAAACAGAAGGCTTTTTATCACAGGACAAGAAATCAGCCCTCCACAACTTAACCGGGAGAATTATTTTTTTTTTAAAAATCGCTAAGCCCCGGGGTCACAATTTCATCAAAAATCTGACTTTCGGCAATTCACTCAAAACAAGTGCCAAACGGTTGCAAATGCCCACCTGAGAGGTTTGGCTGTCAAAACAGAAGGCTTTTTATCGCAGGAAAAGAAATCAGCCCTCGACAACTGCACCGGCAGAAGACAATTTCATCAAAAATCTGACTTTCGGCAATTCACTTAAAAATGGTGCCAAACGGTTGCAAATGCTCCCCTGAAAGGTTTGGCGGTCAAAACAGAAGGGTTTTCATCATAGGACAAGAAATCAGCCCTCGACATCTTAACCGGCAGAAAAAGATTTTTTTGAAAAAATCACTCCCCTGAGAGGTCCCTCAGACCATGTGGTGTAAGAAAAAAATGAACAAATTCCTATGCCCCACAGGTAACCCACAGATGCACTTTAAATAAAAGCACACATAAAGTAGGAGTAAAGAAGGAGTAAAGTAGGTGTAACTTGGAGTAAACTAGGTGTAAAGTATGTGTAAACTAGATGTAAACTAGGAGTAAAGTAGGTGTAAAGGAGGGGTAAACGAGGCGTAAACTAGGTGTAAACCTCCCCTGAGAGGTTTACACCGGGATCACAATTTCATGAAAAATCCGACTATCGGCAATTCACTCAAAAAAGGTGCCAAACGGTTCCAAATGCTCACCTGAGAGGTTTGGCGTTCGAAACAGAAGGCTTTTTATTACAGGACAAGAAATCAGCCCTCGACAACTTAACTGGCGGAAAAACATTTTTTTGAAAAAATCCCTAAGCCCCGGGGTCACAATTTCAGCAAAAATCTGACTTTTGGCAATTCACTCAAAAATGGTGCTAATTGGTTGCAAATGCTCTCGTGAAAGCTTTTGCAAAGGAAACAGAAGGCTTTTTATCACAGGACAAGAAATCAGCCCTCGACATCTTAACCGGCAGAAAAAGATTTTTTTGAAATATCGCAAAGCAACTAGGAGTAAACTAGGAGTAAACTAGGTGTAAACTAGGAGTAAACTAGGTTTAAACTAGGAGTAAAGTTGCTGTACACTAGGTGTAAACTTGGTGTACACTAGGTGTAAACTAGGAGTAAAGTTGGTGTAAACTGGGTGTAAACTAGGAGTAAAGTTGGTGTAAAGTAGGAGTAAGGCAGGAGTAAATTAGCCAATCACATGCAGCCCATTGTGTAAATAATGTATGTAAAGCAGATACTTTGAGGGAACAGCCATTCCTCCTCACCACTATGAGTTGAATAAAGAGCATGAAATCCACTCTCGACTCAGAGTATATTTCATTCTCAGACCCTCCAACACTTCTCTGATGAAAAAAGGGATGTCCTATTCAATAATAAATAAATAAATAATAATAGTTTTATTATTTATACCCCACCCATCTGACTGGGTCGTGCCAGCCACGCTCAGCTTCTTGCAGGATAAAATAATATACAATAAAACATCAAACCTTTTTTACCGTATTTTTTGCAGCATAACACTCACTTTTTTCCTCCTAAAAAGTAAGGGGAAATGTCTGTGCGTGTTATGGAGGGAATGCCTACGGGTGGCATGCCTATGGATTTTCCTCCTCTAAAAACTATGTGCGTGTTATGGTCGGGTGCGTGTTATAGAGCGAAAATACGGTAACTATATGCCTACTATATGGAAGTTAACAACTGGACAACAGAAATGGATTGTACACGCTCTAATCGGATAAAATAATATACAATAAAACATCAAACCTTTTTTAACTATATGCCTACTATATGGAAGTTAACAACTGGACAACAGAAATGGATTGTACACGCTCTAATGGTAGCTGAGAGGCTGATATTGATAAACTGGAAGAGCAAAGAGATGATCTCCTTTAATCGGTGGCTTGATAATATGGTAACACTTGCAACCTGTGAAGGGACTGCTTACAAACATAGACTGCTTAGATAAATACGACAGTATTTCGAATGAATTTATACAAAATGTAGTTGACTAATTTATATTAGGGCGCGGTCACAATTTCAGCAAAAATCTGATGTTCTGCAATTCACTCACAAATGGTGCCAAACTCTTGCAAATGCTCGCCTGAGAGGTTTTTCAGTCAAAACAGAAGGCTTTTTATCACAGGACAAGAAATCAGCCCTCCACAACTTAACCGGGAGAATTTTTTTAAAAAAAAAAATCGCTAAGCCCCGGGGTCACAATTTCATCAAAAATCTGACTTTCAGCAATTCACTCAAAACAAGTGCCAAACGGTTGCAAATGCCCACCTGAGAGGTTTGGCTGTCAAAACAGAAGGCTTTTTATCGCAGGAAAAGAAATCAGCCCTCGACAACTGCACCAGCAGAAGAAGATTTCATCAAAAATCTGACTTTCAGCAATTCACTCAAAAATGGTGCCAAACGGTTGCAAATGCTCCCGTGAAAGGTTTGGCGGTCGAAACAGAAGGCTTTTTATCACAGGAGAAGAAATCAGCCCTCGACAACTTAACCGGCGGAAAAAGATTTTTTGAAAAAATCCCTAAGCCCTGGGGTCACAATTTCAGCAAAAATCTGACTTTTAGCAATTCACTCAAAAATGGTGCTAAACGGTTGCGAATGCTCCCCTGAAAGGTTTGGCGATCGAAATTGAAGGCTTTTTATCACAGGACAAGAAATCAGCCCTCGACAACTTAACCGGTGGATAAAGATTTTTTGAAAAAATCCCTAAGCCCCGGGGTCACAATTTCGGCAAAAATCTGACTTTTGGCAACTCAAAAATGTTCCTAGACGGTTACAAATGCTCCCGTGAAAGGTTTGGCGGTCGAAACAGAAGGCTTTTTATCACAGGACAAGAAATCAGCCCTCCACAACTTAACCGGGAGAATTTTTTTTAAAAAAAAAATCGCTAAGCCCCGGGGTCACAATTTCATCAAAAATCTGACTTTCGGCAATTCACTCAAAACAAGTGCCAAACGGTTGCAAATGCCCACCTGAGAGGTTTGGCTGTCAAAACAGAAGGCTTTTTATCGCAGGAAAAGAAATCAGCCCTCGACAACTGCACCGGCAGAAGACGATTTCATCAAAAATCTGACTTTCAGCAATTCACTCAAAAATGGTGCCAAACGGTTGCAAATGCTCCCCTGAGAGTTTTCGCAGTGGAAACAGAAGGGTTTTCATCATAGGACAAGAAATCAGACCTTGACAAGTTAACCGGCATAAAAAGATTTCTTTGAAAAAGTCGCAAAGCCCCGGGGTCACAATTTCATTAAAAATCTGACTGTCGGCAATTCACTCAAAAATGGTGCCAAATGGTTGCAAATGCTCCCCTGAAAGGTTTGGCGGTCAAAAGAGAATAAAATAAAAGCACACATAAAGTAGGTGTAAACTAGGTGTAAAGTAGGTGTAAACTAGGTGTAAAGTAGGAGTAAACTAGGTGCAAAGTAGGAGTAAAGTAGGAGTAAACTAGGAGTAAAGTAGGAGTAAACTAGGTGTGAACAAGGAGTAAAGTAGGAGTAAACTAGGTGTAAAGTAGGAGTAAACTTTTGAGAGATTTTTCAGTCAAAACAGAAGGCTTTTTATCACAGGACAAGAAATCAGCCCTCCACAACTTAACCGGGAGAATTTTTTTTAAAAAAAAAATCGCTAAGCCCCGGGGTGACAATTTCATCAAAAATCTGACTTTCGGCAATTTACTCAAAACAAGTGCCAAACGGTTGCAAATGCCCACCTGAGAGGTTTGGCTGTCAAAACAGAAGGCTTTTTATCGCAGGAAAAGAAATCAGCCCTCGACAACTTCACCGGCAGAAGAAGATTTCATCAAAAATCTGACTTTCAGCAATTCACTCAAAAATGGTGCCAAACGGTTGCAAATGCTCCCCTGAGAGTTTTCGCAGTGGAAACAGAAGGGTTTTCATCATAGGACAAGAAATCAGCCCTCGACATCTTAACCGGAAGAAAAAGATTTTTTTGAAAAAATCACTCCCCTGAGAGGTCCCTCAGACCATGTGGTGTAAGAAAAAAATGAACAAATTCCTATGCCCCACAAGTAACCCACAGATGCACTTTAAATAAAAGCACACATAAAGTAGGAGTAAAGAAGGAGTAAAGTAGGTGTAACTTGGAGTAAACTAGGTGTAAAGTATGTGTAAACTAGATGTAAACTAGGAGTAAAGTAGGTGTAAAGGAGGGGTAAACGAGGCGTAAACTAGGTGTAAACCTCCCCTGAGAGTCACAATTTCATGAAAAATCCGACTATCGGCAATTCACTCAAAAAAGGTGCCAAACGGTTCCAAATGCTCACCTGAGAGGTTTGGCGTTCGAAACAGAAGGCTTTTTATTACAGGACAAGAAATCAGCCCTCGACAACTTAACTGGCGGAAAAACATTTTTTTGAAAAAATCCCTAAGCCCCGGGGTCACAATTTCAGCAAAAATCTGACTTTTGGCAATTCACTCAAAAATGGTGCTAATTGGTTGCAAATGCTCTCGTGAAAGCTTTTGCAAAGGAAACAGAAGGCTTTTTATCACAGGACAAGAAATCAGCCCTCGACATCTTAACCGGCAGAAAAAGATTTTTTTGAAATATCGCAAAGCAACTAGGAGTAAACTAGGTGTAAACTAGGAGTAAACTAGGTTTAAACTAGGAGTAAAGTTGCTGTACACTAGGTGTAAACTTGGTGTACACTAGGTGTAAACTTGGTGTACACTAGGTGTAAACTAGGAGTAAAGTTGGTGTAAACTGGGTGTAAACTAGGAGTAAAGTTGGTGTAAAGTAGGAGTAAGGCAGGAGTAAATTAGCCAATCACATGCAGCCCATTGTGTAAATAATGTATATAAAGCAGATACTTTGAGGGAACAGCCATTCCTCCTCACCACTATGAGTTGAATAAAGAGCATGAAATCCACTCTCGACTCAGAGTATATTTCATTCTCAGACCCTCCAACACTTCTCTGATGAAAAAAGGGATGTCCTCTTCAATAATAAATAAATAAATAATAATAGTTTTATTATTTATACCCCACCCATCTGACTGGGTCGTGCCAGCCACGCTCAGCTTCTTGCAGGATAAAATAATATACAATAAAACATCAAACCTTTTTTACCGTATTTTTTGCAGCATAACACTCATTTTTTCCTCCTAAAAAGTAAGGGGAAATGTCTGTGCGTGTTATGGAGGGAATGCCTACGGGTGGCATGCCTATGGATTTTCCTCCTCTAAAAACTATGTGCGTGTTATGGTCGGGTGCGTGTTATAGAGCGAAAATACGGTAACTATATGCCTACTATATGGAAGTTAACAACTGGACAACAGAAATGGATTGTACACGCTCTAATCGGATAAAATAATATACAATAAAACATCAAACCTTTTTTAACTATATGCCTACTATATGGAAGTTAACAACTGGACAACAGAAATGGATTGTACACGCTCTAATGGTAGCTGAGAGGCTGATATTGATAAACTGGAAGAGCAAAGAGATGATCTCCTTTAATCGGTGGCTTGATAATATGGTAACACTTGCAACCTGTGAAGGGACTGCTTACAAACATAGACTGCTTAGATAAATACGACAGTATTTCGAATGAATTTATACAAAATGTAGTTGACTAATTTATATTAGGGCGCGGTCACAATTTCAGCAAAAATCTGATGTTCTGCAATTCACTCACAAATGGTGCCAAACTCTTGCAAATGCTCGCCTGAGAGGTATTTCAGTCAAAACAGAAGGCTTTTTATCACAGGACAAGAAATCAGCCCTCCACAACTTAACCGGGAGAATTTTTTTTTAAAAAAAAATCGCTAAGCCCCGGGGTCACAATTTCATCAAAAATCTGACTTTCGGCAATTCACTCAAAACAAGTGCCAAACGGTTGCAAATGCCCACCTGAGAGGTTTGGCTGTCAAAACAGAAGGCTTTTTATCGCAGGAAAAGAAATCAGCCCTCGACAACTGCACCGGCAGAAGACAATTTCATCAAAAATCTGACTTTCAGCAATTCACTCAAAAATGGTGCCAAACGGTTGCAAATGCTCCCGTGAAAGGTTT
Source organism: Podarcis filfolensis (assembly GCF_964270895.1). NCBI lineage: Eukaryota > Metazoa > Chordata > Lepidosauria > Squamata > Lacertidae > Podarcis > Podarcis filfolensis. Next base: position 35,522 of record NW_028149492.1, read on the forward strand.
GGCGGTCGAAACAGAAGGCTTTTTATCACAGGAGAAGAAATCAGCCCTCGACAACTTAACCGGCGGAAAAAGATTTTTTGAAAAAATCCCTAAGCCCCGGGGTCACAATTTCAGCAAAAATCTGACTTTTGGCAATTCACTCAAAAATGGTGCTAAACGGTTGCAAATGCTCCCGTGAAAGGTTTGGCGGTCGAAACAGAAGGCTTTTTATCACAGGAGAAGAAATCAGCCCTCGACAACTTAACCAGCAGAAATTTTTTTATGAAAAAATCCCTAAGCCCCGGGTTCACAATTTCAGCAAAAATCTGACTTTTGGCAATTCACTCAAAAATGGTGCTAAACGGTTTCAAATGCTCCCGTGAAAGGTTTGGCAGTGGAAACAGAAGGCTTTTTATCACAGGACAAGAAATCAGCCCTCGACAACTTAACCGGTGGATAAAGATTTTTTGAAAAAATCCCTAAGCCCCGGGGTCACAATTTCAGCAAAAATCTGACTTTTGGCAATTCACTCAAAAATGTTCCTAGACGGTTGCAAATGCTCCCGTGAAAGGTTTGGCGGTCGAAACAGAAGGCTTTTTATCACAGGACAAGAAATCAGCCCTCCACAACTTAACCGGGAGAATTTTTTTTTAAAAAAAATCGCTAAGCCCCGGGGTCACAATTTCATCAAAAATCTGACTTTCGGCAATTCACTCAAAACAAGTGCCAAACGGTTGCAAATGCCCACCTGAGAGGTTTGGCTGTCAAAACAGAAGGCTTTTTATCGCAGGAAAAGAAATCAGCCCTCGACAACTGCACCGGCAGAAGACGATTTCATCAAAAATCTGACTTTCAGCAATTCACTCAAAAATGGTGCCAAACGGTTGCAAATGCTCCCCTGAGAGTTTTCGCAGTGGAAACAGAAGGGTTTTCATCATAGGACAAGAAATCAGACCTTGACAAGTTAACCGGCATAAAAAGATTTCTTTGAAAAAGTCGCAAAGCCCCGGGGTCACAATTTCATTAAAAATCTGACTGTCGGCAATTCACTCAAAAATGGTGCCAAATGGTTGCAAATGCTCCCCTGAAAGGTTTGGCGGTCAAAAGAGAATAAAATAAAAGCACACATAAAGTAGGTGTAAACTAGGTGTAAAGTAGGTGTAAACTAGGTGTAAAGTAGGAGTAAACTAGGTGCAAAGTAGGAGTAAAGTAGGAGTAAACTAGGAGTAAAGTAGGAGTAAACTAGGTGTGAACAAGGAGTAAAGTAGGAGTAAACTAGGTGTAAAGTAGGAGTAAACTTTTGAGAGGTTTTTCAGTCAAAACAGAAGGCTTTTTATCACAGGACAAGAAATCAGCCCTCCACAACTTAACCGGGAGAATTTTTCCTCCTCTAAAAACTATGTGCGTGTTATGTTCGGGTGCGTGTTATAGAGCGAAAATACGGTAACTATATGCCTACTATATGGAAGTTAACAACTGGACAACAGAAATGGATTGTACACACTCTAATGGTAGCTGAGAAGCTGATATTGATAAACTGGAAGAGCAAAGAGATGATCTCCTTTAATCGGTGGAGTGATAATATGGTAACACTTGCAACCTGTGAACGGACTGCTTACAAACATAGACTGCTTGGATAAATACGACAGTATTTCGAATGAATTTATACAAAATGTAGTTGACTAATTTATATTAGGGCGCCTTCACAATTTCAGCAAAAATCTGATGTTCTGCAATTCACTCACAAATGGTGCCAAACTCTTGCAAATGCTCGCCTGAGAGGTTTTTCAGTCAAAACAGAAGGCTTTTTATCACAGGACAAGAAATCAGCCCTCCACAACTTAACCGGGAGAATTTTTTTTTTAAAAAAAATCGCTAAGCCCCGGGGTGACAATTTCATCAAAAATCTGACTTTCGGCAATTCACTCAAAACAAGTGCCAAACGGTTGCAAATGCCCACCTGAGAGGTTTGGCTGTCAAAACAGAAGGCTTTTTATTGCAGGAAAAGAAATCAGCCCTCGACAACTGCACCGGCAGAAGAAGATTTCATCAAAAATCTGACTTTCGGCAATTCACTTAAAAATGGTGCCAAACGGTTGCAAATGCTCCCCTGAAAGGTTTGGCGGTCAAAACAGAAGGGTTTTCATCATAGGACAAGAAATCAGCCCTCGACATCTTAACCGGCAGAAAAAGATTTTTTTGAAAAAATCACTCCCCTGAGAGGTCCCTCAGACCATGTGGTGTAAGAAAAAAATGAACAAATTCCTATGCCCCACAGGTAACCCACAGATGCACTTTAAATAAAAGCACACATAAAGTAGGAGTAAAGAAGGAGTAAAGTAGGTGTAACTTGGAGTAAACTAGGTGTAAAGTATGTGTAAACTAGATGTAAACTAGGAGTAAAGTAGGTGTAAAGGAGGGGTAAACGAGGCGTAAACTAGGTGTAAACCTCCCCTGAGAGGTTTACACCGGGGTCACAATTTCATGAAAAATCCGACTATCGGCAATTCACTCAAAAAAGGTGCCAAACGGTTCCAAATGCTCACCTGAGAGGTTTGGCGTTCGAAACAGAAGGCTTTTTATTACAGGACAAGAAATCAGCCCTCGACAACTTAACCGGCAGAAAAAGATTTTTTTGAAAAAATCGCTAATGCTCCCCTGAGATGTTGTCCACCGCTTCTTCACCGTCCCTGAGACCATGTGGTGTAAGAAAAAAATGAACAAATTCCTATGCCCCACAAGTAACCCACAGATGCATTTTAAATAAAAGCACACATAACGTAGGAGTAAACTAGGAGTAAACTAGGAGTAAAGTAGGAGTAAAGTAGGAGTAAAGTAGGAGTAAACTAGGTGTAAAGTAGGAGTAAACTAGGAGTAAATTGGAGTAAAGTAGGAGTAAACTAGGAGTAAAGTACGAGTAAACTAGGTGTAAAGTAGGAGTAAACTAGGAGTAAAGTAGGAGTAAAGTAGGAGTAAACTAGGTGTAAAGTAGGAGTAAACTAGGAGTAAAGTAGGAGTAAACTAGGAGTAAATTAGGATTAAACTAGGTGTAAACAAGGAGTAAAGTAGGAGTAAACTAGGTGTAAAGTAGGAGTAAGGCAGGAGTAAATTCGCCAATCACATGCAGCCCATTGTGTAAATAATGTATATAAAGCAGATACTTTGAGGGAACATCCATTCCTCCTCACCACTATGAGCTGAATAAAGAGCATGAAATCCACTCTCGACTCAGAGTATATTTCATTCTCAGACCCTCCAGCACTTCTCTGATGAAAAAAGGGATGTACTATTCAATAATAAATAAATAATAATAATAGTTTTATTATTTATACCCCACCCATCTGACTGGGTCGTGCCAGCCACACTCAGCAGCTTGCAGAATAAAATAATATACAATAAAACATCAAACCTTTTTTACCGTATTTTTTGCAGCATAACACTCACTTTTTTCCTCCTAAAAAGTAAGGGGAAATGTCTGTGCGTGTTATGGAGGGAATGCCTACGGGTGGCATGCCTATGGATTTTCCTCCTCTAAAAACTATGTGCGTGTTATGTTCGGGTGCGTGTTATAGAGCGAAAATACGGTAACTATATGCCTACTATATGGAAGTTAACAACTGGACAACAGAAATGGATTGTACACACTCTAATGGTAGCTGAGAGGCTGATATTGATAAACTGGAAGAGCAAAGAGATGATCTCCTTTAATCGGTGGAGTGATAATATGGTAACACTTGCAACCTGTGAACGGACTGCTTACAAACATAGACTGCTTGGATAAATACGACAGTATTTCGAATGAATTTATACAAAATGTAGTTGACTAATTTATATTAGGGCGCCTTCACAATTTCAGCAAAAATCTGATGTTCTGCAATTCACTCACAAATGGTGCCAAACTCTTGCAAATGCTCGCCTGAGAGGTTTTTCAGTCAAAACAGAAGGCTTTTTATCACAGGACAAGAAATCAGCCCTCCACAACTTAACCGGGAGAATTTTTTTTTTTAAAAAAATCGCTAAGCCCCGGGGTCACAATTTCATCAAAAATCTGACTTTCGGCAATTCACTCAAAACAAGTGCCAAACGGTTGCAAATGCCCACCTGAGAGGTTTGGCTGTCGAAACAGAAGGCTTTTTATCGCAGGAAAAGAAATCAGCCCTCGACAACTGCACCGGCAGAAGAAGATTTCATCAAAAATCTGACTTTCGGCAATTCACTTAAAAATGGTGCCAAACGGTTGCAAATGCTCCCCTGAAAGGTTTGGCGGTCAAAACAGAAGGGTTTTCATCATAGGACAAGAAATCAGCCCTCGACATCTTAACCGGCAGAAAAAGATTTTTTTGAAAAAATCACTCCCCTGAGAGGTCCCTCAGACCATGTGGTGTAAGAAAAAAATGAACAAATTCCTATGCCCCACAGGTAACCCACAGATGCACTTTAAATAAAAGCACACATAAAGTAGGAGTAAAGAAGGAGTAAAGTAGGTGTAACTTGGAGTAAACTAGGTGTAAAGTATGTGTAAACTAGATGTAAACTAGGAGTAAAGTAGGTGTAAAGGAGGGGTAAACGAGGCGTAAACTAGGTGTAAACCTCCCCTGAGAGGTTTACACCGGGGTCACAATTTCATGAAAAAACCGACTATCGGCAATTCACTCAAAAAAGGTGCCAAACGGTTCCAAATGCTCACCTGAGAGGTTTGGCGTTCGAAACAGAAGGCTTTTTATTACAGGACAAGAAATCAGCCCTCGACAACTTAACTGGCGGAAAAACATTTTTTTGAAAAAATCCCTAAGCCCCGGGGTCACAATTTCAGCAAAAATCTGACTTTTGGCAATTCACTCAAAAATGGTGCCAAACGGTTTCAAATGCTCCCCTGAAAGGTTTGGCGGTCAAAAGAGAAGGCTTTTTATCGCAGGAAAAGAAACCAGCCCTCGACAACTGCACCGGCAGAAGAAGATTTCATCAAAAATCTGACTTTCGGCAATTCACTCAAAAATGGTGCCAAACGGTTGCAAATGCTCCCCTGAGAGTTTTGGAAGTGGAAACAGAAGGGTTTTCATCATAGGACAAGAAATTAGACCTCGACAACTTAACCGGCAGAAAAAGATTTTTTTGAAAAAATCGCAAAGCCCCAGGGTCACAATTTCATAAAAAATCTGACTTTCGGCAATTCACTCAAAAATGGTGCCAAACGGTTGCAAATGCTCTCCTGAAAGGTTTGGCGGTCAAAACAGAAGGCTTTTTATCACAGGACAAGAAATCAGCCCTCGACATCTTAACCGGCAGAAAAAGATTTTTTTCAAATATCGCAAAGCAACTAGGAGTAAACTAGGAGTAAACTAGGAGAAAACTAGGTGTAAACTAGGAGTAAACTAGGAGCAAACCAGGAGTAAAGTTGGTGTACACTAGGTGTAAACTAGGAGTAAAGTTGGTGTAAACAAGGTGTAAAAAAGGAGTAAACTAGGAGCAAACCAGGAGTAAACTAGGTGTAAACTAGGAGTAAAGTTGGTGTACACTAGGTGTAAACTAGGAGTAAAGTTGGTGTAAACAAGGTGTAAAAAGGAGTAAACTAGGTGTAAAGTAGGAGTAAGGCAGGAGTAAATTAGCCAATCACATGCAGCCCATTGTGTAAATAATGTATATATTTTTTTTTTTTAAATAATATTTATTGAAGTTTCCAAAATACAGAAAGAGAAGAAAAGAAATTATAAAGATACATTCAGAACCTTATTTTCAAACATCCACTTTCTGGGACTCCCCCCTTCCCCCACCCCTACTGTATTCCCCTTTCATATTGTTGTTTCCACAAGTTCTATTTCTGATTTAAAGCACAATTTATATACCCCATTGTTCAAATTTAAATTTATACAAACCTTATGCAACACCCTTGATAAAAAAAAAGCAAAAGATCTCTCCCCATAGCCCACCCCCTTTTCTTTCCACAATGTCCCCCTTTTTTCCCATTAAAGTAAAAGCACACAGAATAAAAGTATAAAAAAAATAAAAAATATATTAGAAAAAAGAAAACCAATTCAGAAAATAGTTGCAAGCCTTTGGATTCTAATTCTCCCTCCCCTTCCCCGGTTTAATTTCCCTTATCCTCCAATCTATGTTTCCAGCCTGGAAATCTTAAGTCCATCAATCCCATTTTTCCCCCAACTCCTTGCAGAATTATTTCCCATTTCTAGGATTACTTTCTTTAAAAATTAATTCCTAAATCTTTAAAAATGTCAAATTATAAAATTCCCCCCATTGTTCTTTCAAGGTTATAGTCCAGCTTCCTCTTGTTCCGCTGCTAAAACTTTCTTATTCAGAAGTTTAGTAACTCTACATGGGTTGTTGTTATTCAGGAACAAAAACTTGCGTTCAGTCCCTTCCTTCTTCAGTAAGGTATTCTGTTGTCTCCTTTTAGTCTAAACACCCTGTAGACAAGATTCAGTTTCCGTTTTGCAGCTTTCCCAGGAGATAACCAGTTCTGTGAAATTCCGGAGTGTTGTATTTTTCCCGGCTTACGCCCATCTTTGTAATGTCCCGAAACTCCTCTAGGGGGGTTGTTGTAACTTTGTTTCCAAAAATCCGATTGTTCTCCGTATTTTCGCCATTTTGTATTCAAGTCTTAACAAATTATATCAAGTTGTAACAAATTTGACCAGCAAGGTCCTTGTAATAAAATCCTCTTTAATATTCCGACTTTGACAGCTACTTTGACAGCTGTCAAAATCACCGGCTCTTTTCACCAGGCTCACTCCTCAATCGCCCCGGTTCCCAGGGAGGGGGGTGCATTTTCCTTCTCCTTCAATTCTTCCTCCAGCACAATTCTTGTACTTTCCCATCATGGAATTCTTAATTTAGCAAAGATACCGTTCTTTTTGGGCCTTGGCTTCCCAATCCTTGTTTTAAAATGTCTACAATAGGGAGGGGGACTGACTTCCTTTTTAGATCCCCCCCCGCTCGTCTCAAATCCCAAAAATTTTTCTTCTTTTAAACCCGATTTCCAATTTACTCACGGGTTGTTGTTAAAAGTCCAAATTCTCAATGGAAGAAGTCAGCGCTCTCCGCCGGATGGCATGCGGCTTCGCTCGGCAGGGATGGCAGAGGACTCAAAGCACCACGCTTCTCCCCGGCACCCGATCCGTAGCCTTTAAAAAGGCTCCTTCACGAGTCGGGAGGGCGCTAGCGGTGCTAGCCGAGTCTCCAAGTCCACGGCCCCCGTGGCCGTGGTTTCTAAGGGTCCCCGCATCGCCGGTGCGGTAAAACCCAGCCCCTGCCGAGCCGGCTCCCTCCGGAGCTCGGAGGGAGTCCGCCATTCGGCGATGGCGCCAACCCGGAAGTGGTAAGGCTTTTTATCGCAGGAAAAGAAATCAGCCCTCGACAACTTCACCGGCAGAAGAAGATTTCATCAAAAATCTGACCTTTGGCAATTCACTCAAAAATGGTGCCAAACGGTTGCAAATGCTCCCCTGAGAGGTTTGGCGGTCGAAAAAGAAGGCTTTTTATAACAGGACAAGTAATCAGCCCTCAACAACTCAACCGGCAGAATTTTTTCTTTGAAAAAATCGCTAAGCCCCGGGGTCACAATTTCATCAATAATATGACTTTCGGCAATTCACTCAAAAATGGTGCCAAATGGTTGCAAATGCTCCCCTGAGAGTTTTGGCATTGGAAACAGAAGGGTTTTCATCATAGCACAAGAAATCAGACCTCGACAACTTAACCGGCAGAAAAAGATTTTTTTGAAAAAATCGCAAAGCCCCGGGGTCACAATTTCATAAAGAATCTGACCTTCGGCAATTCACTCAAAAAAGGTGCCAAACGGTTGCAAATGCTCCCCTGAAAGGTTTGGCGGTCGAAACAGAAAGCTTTTTATCAGAGGACGAGAAATCAGCCCTCGACAACTTAACCGGCAGAAAAAGATTTTTGTGAAAAAATCCCTAAGCCCCGGGGTCACAATTTCAGCAAAAATCTCACTTTTGGCAATTCACTCAAAAATGGTGCTAAACGGTTGCAAATGCTCCCGTGAAAGGTTTGGCGGTCGAAACAGAAGGCGTTTTATCCCAGGACAAGAAATCAGCCCTCGACAACTTAACCGGCGGAAAAATATTTTTTTGAAAAAATCACTAAGCCCCGGGGTCACAATTTCAGCAAAAATCTGACTTTTGGCAATTCACTCAAAAATGGTGCCAAACGGTTGCAAATGCTCCCCTGAGAGGTTTGGCGGTCGAAAAAGAAGGCTTTTTATAACAGGACAAGTAATCAGCCCTCAACAACTCAACCGGCAGAATTTTTTCTTTGAAAAAATCGCTAAGCCCCGGGGTCACAATTTCATCAATAATATGACTTTCGGCAATTCACTCAAAAATGGTGCCAAACGGTTGCAAATGCTCCCCTGAGAGTTTTGGCATTGGAAACAGAAGGGTTTTCATCATAGCACAAGAAATCAGACCTCGACAACTTAACCGGCAGAAAAAGATTTTTTTGAAAAAATCGCAAAGCCCCGGGGTCACAATTTCATAAAGAATCTGACCTTCGGCAATTCACTCAAAAAAGGTGCCAAACGGTTGCAAATGCTCCCCTGAAAGGTTTGGCGGTCGAAACAGAAAGCTTTTTATCAGAGGACGAGAAATCAGCCCTCGACAACTTAACCGGCAGAAAAAGATTTTTCTGAAAAAATCCCTAAGCCCCGGGGTCACAATTTCAGCAAAAATCTGACTTTTGGCAATTCACTCAAAAATGGTGCCAAACGGTTGCAAATGCTCCCCTGAAAGGTTTGGCGGTCAAAAGAGAAGGCTTTTTATCGCAGGAAAAGAAATCAGCCCTCGACAACTTCACCGGCAGAAGAAGATTTCATCAAAAATCTGACTTTTGGCAATTCACTCAAAAATGGTGCCAAACGGTTGCAAATGCTCCCCTGAGAGGTTTGGCGGTCGAAAAAGAAGGCTTTTTATAACAGGACAAGTAATCAGCCCTCAACAACTCAACCGGCAGAATTTTTTCTTTGAAAAAATCGCTAAGCCCCGGGGTCACAATTTCATCAATAATATGACTTTCGGCAATTCACTCAAAAATGGTGCCAAACGGTTGCAAATGCTCCCCTGAAAGGTTTGGCGGTCAAAAGAGAAGGCTTTTTATCACAGGACAAGAAATCAGCCCTCGACAACTTAACCGGCGGAAAAAGATTTTTTTTGAAAAAATCCCTAAGCCCCAGGGTCACAATTTCAGCAAAAATCTGACTTTTGGCAATTCACTCAAAAACGGTGCTAAACGGTTGCAAATGCTCCCATGAAAAGTTTGGCAGTCGAAAAAGAAGGCTATTTATCACAGGACAGGAAATCGGCCCACGACAACTTAACCGGCGGAAAAAGATTTTTGTGAAAAAATCCCTAAGCCCCGGGGTCACAATTTCAGCAAAAATCTCACTTTTGGCAATTCACTCAAAAATGGTGCTAAACGGTTGCAAATGCTCCCGTGAAAGGTTTGGCGGTCGAAACGGAAGGCTTTTTATCCCAGGACAAGAAATCAGCCCTCGACAACTTAACCGGCGGAAAAATATTTTTTTGAAAAAATCACTAAGCCCCGGGGTCACAATTTCAGCAAAAATCTGACTTTTGGCAATTCACTCAAAAATGGTGCTAACCGGTTGCAAATGCTCCCGTGAAAGCTTTTGCAAAGGAAACAGAAGGCTTTTTATAACAGGACAAGAAATCAGCCCACGACAACTTAGCCGGCAGAAAAAGATTTTCTTTGAAAAAACCCCTAAGCCGCGGGGTCACAATTTCAGCAAAAATCTGACTTTTGGCAATTCTCTCAAAAATCATGCCAAACTGTTGCAAATGCTCCCTGAAAGCTTTGGCGAAGGAAACAGAAGGCTTTTTATAGCAGGACAAGAAATCAGCCCTCAACAACTTAACCGGCGGAAAAAGATTTTTTTGAAAGTATCCCTTAGCCCCGGCATCACACTTTCAGCAAAAATCTGACTTTTGGCAATTCACTCAAAAATGGTGCTAAACGGTTGCAAATGCTCCCGTGAAAGGTTTGGCGGTCGAAACAGAAGGCTTTTTATCACAAGAGAAGAAATCAGCCCTCGACAACTTAACCGGTGGATAAAGATTTTTTGAAAAAATCCCTAAGCCCCGGGGTCACAATTTCAGCAAAAATCTCACTTTTGGCAATTCACTCAAAAATGGTGCTAAACGGTTGCAAATGCTCCCGTGAAAGGTTTGGCGGTCGAAACGGAAGGCTTTTTATCCCAGGACAAGAAATCAGCCCTCGACAACTTAACCGGCGGAAAAATATTTTTTTGAAAAAATCACTAAGCCCCGGGGTCACAATTTCAGCAAAAATCTGACTTTTGGCAATTCACTCAAAAATGGTGCTAAACGGTAGCTTGTAAATGCTCCCGTGAAAGGTTTGGCGGTCGAAACAGAAGGCTTTTTATCACAGGAGAAGAAACCAGCCCTCGACAACTTAACCGGTGGAAAAAGATTTCTTTGAAAAAATCCCTAAGCCCCGGGGTCACAATTTCAGCAAAAATCTGACTTTTGGCAATTCACTCAAAAATGGTGCTAACCGGTTGCAAATGCTCCCGTGAAAGCTTTTGCAAAGGAAACAGAAGGCTTTTTATCACAGGACAAGAAATCAGCCCTCGACAACTTTACCGACGGAAAAAGATTTTTTTGAAAAAATCCCTAAGCCCCGGGGTCACAATTTCAGCAAAAATCTGACTTTTGGCAATTCACTCAAAAATGGTGCTAACTGGTTGCAAATGCTCCCGTGAAAGCTTTTGCAAAGGAAACAGAAGGCTTTTTATCACAGGACAAGAAATCAGCCCACGACAACTTAGCCGGCAGAAAAAGATTTTCTTTGAAAAAACCCCTAAGCCGCGGGGTCACAATTTCAGCAAAAATCTGACTTTTGGCAATTCTCTCAAAAATCATGCCAAACTGTTGCAAATGCTCCCTGAAAGCTTTGGCGAAGGAAACAGAAGGCTTTTTATAGCAGGACAAGAAATCAGCCCTCAACAACTTAACCGGCGGAAAAAGATTTTTTTGAAAGTATCCCTTAGCCCCGGCATCACACTTTCAGCAAAAATCTGACTTTTGGCAATTCACTCAAAAATGGTGCTAAACGGTTGCAAATGCTCCCGTGAAAGGTTTGGCGGTCGAAACAGAAGGCTTTTTATCACAGGAGAAGAAATCAGCCCTCGACAACTTAACCGGTGGATAAAGATTTTTTGAAAAAATCCCTAAGCCCCGGGGTCACAATTTCAGCAAAAATCTGACTTTTGGCAATTCACTCAAAAATGTTCCTAGACGGTTGGAAATGCTCCCGTGAAAGGTTTGGCGGTCGAAACAGAAGGCTTTTTATCACAGGACAAGAAATCAGCCCTCGACAACTTAACCGGCGGAAAAAGATTTTTTGAAAAAATCCCTAAACCCCGGGGTGACAATTTCAGCAAAAATCTGACTTTTGGCAATTCACTCAAAAATGGTGCTAAACGGTTGCAAATGCTCCCGTGAAAGGTTTGGCGGTCGAAAAAGAAGGCTTTTTATAACAGGACAAGAAATCAGCCCTCGACAACTTAACCGGCGGAAAAAGATTTTTTTGAAAGTATCCCTTAGCCCCGGCATCACACTTTCAGCAAAAATCTGACTTTTGGCAATTCACTCAAAAATGGTGCTAAACGGTTGCAAATGCTCCCGTGAAAGGTTTGGCGGTCGAAACAGAAGGCTTTTTATCACAGGAGAAGAAATCAGCCCTCGACAACTTAACCGGTGGATAAAGATTTTTTGAAAAAATCCCTAAGCCCCGGGGTCACAATTTCAGCAAAAATCTGACTTTTGGCAATTCACTCAAAAATGTTCCTAGACGGTTGGAAATGCTCCCGTGAAAGGTTTGGCGGTCGAAACAGAAGGCTTTTTATCACAGGACAAGAAATCAGCCCTCGACAACTTAACCGGCAGAAATATTTTTTTGAAAAAATCCCTAAACCCCGGGGTGACAATTTCAGCAAAAATCTGACTTTTGGCAATTCACTCAAAAATGGTGCTAAACGGTTGCAAATGCTCCCGTGAAAGGTTTGGCGGTCGAAAAAGAAGGCTTTTTATAACAGGACAAGAAATCAGCCCTCGACAACTTAACCGGCAGAAATATTTTTTTGAAAAAATCCCTAAACCCCGGGGTGACAATTTCAGCAAAAATCTGACTTTTGGCAATTCACTCAAAAATGGTGCTAAACGGTTGCAAATGCTCCCGTGAAAGGTTTGGCGGTCGAAACAGAAGGCTTTTTATCACAGGAGAAGAAATCAGCCCTCGACAACTTAACCGGCGGAAAAAGATTTTTTGAAAAAATCCCTAAGCCCCGGGGTCACAATTTCAGCAAAAATCTGACTTTTGGCAATTTACTCAAAAATGGTGCCAAACGGTTGCAAATGCTCCCCTGAAAGGTTTGGCGGTCAAAAGAGAAGGCTTTTTATCGCAGGAAAAGAAATCAGCCCTCGACAACTTCACCGGCAGAAGAAGATTTCATCAAAAATCTGACTTTTGGCAATTCACTCAAAAATGGTGCCAAAAGGTTGCAAATGCTCCCCTGAGAGGTTTGGCGGTCGAAAAAGAAGGCTTTTTATAACAGGAGAAGTAATCAGCCCTCAACAACTCAACCGGCAGAATTTTTTCTTTGAAAAAATCGCTAAGCCCCGGGGTCACAATTTCATCAATAATATGACTTTCGGCAATTCACTCAAAAATGGTGCCAAACGGTTGCAAATGCTCCCCTGAGAGTTTTGGCATTGGAAACAGAAGGGTTTTCATCATAGGACAAGAAATCAGACCTCGACAACTTAACCGGCAGAAAAAGATTTTTTTGAAAAAATCGCAATGCCCCGGGGTCACAATTTCATAAAGAATCTGACTTTCGGCAATTCACTCAAAAAAGGTGCCAAACGGTTGCAAATGCTCCCCTGAAAGGTTTGGCGGTCGAAACAGAAAGCTTTTTATCAGAGGACGAGAAATCAGCCCTCGACAACTTAACCGGCAGAAAAAGATTTTTTTGAAAAAATCGCTAAGCCCCGGGGTCACAATTTCAGCAAAAATCTGACTTTTGGCAATTTACTCAAAAATGGTGCCAAACGGTTGCAAATGCTCCCCTGAAAGGTTTGGCGGTCAAAAGAGAAGGCTTTTTATCGCAGGAAAAGAAATCAGCCCTCGACAACTTCACCGGCAGAAGAAGATTTCATCAAAAATCTGACTTTTGGCAATTCACTCAAAAATGGTGCCAAACGGTTGCAAATGCTCCCCTGAGAGGTTTGGCGGTCGAAAAAGAAGGCTTTTTATAACAGGACAAGTAATCAGCCCTCAACAACTCAACCGGCAGAATTTTTTCTTTGAAAAAATCGCTAAGCCCCGGGGTCACAATTTCATCAATAATATGACTTTCGGCAATTCACTCAAAAATGGTGCCAAACGGTTGCAAATGCTCCCCTGAGAGTTTTGGCATTGGAAACAGAAGGGTTTTCATCATAGCACAAGAAATCAGACCTCGACAACTTAACCGGCAGAAAAAGATTTTTTTGAAAAAATCGCAAAGCCCCGGGGTCACAATTTCATAAAGAATCTGACCTTCGGCAATTCACTCAAAAAAGGTGCCAAACGGTTGCAAATGCTCCCCTGAAAGGTTTGGCGGTCGAAACAGAAAGCTTTTTATCAGAGGACGAGAAATCAGCCCTCGACAACTTAACCGGCAGAAAAAGATTTTTTTGAAAAAATCGCTAAGCCTCGGGGTCACAATTTCAGCAAAAATCTGACTTTTGGCAATTTACTCAAAAATGGTGCCAAACGGTTGCAAATGCTCCCCTGAAAGGTTTGGCGGTCAAAAGAGAAGGCTTTTTATCACGGGACAAGAAATCAGCCCTCGACAACTTAACCGGCGGAAAAAGATTTTTTTTGAAAAAATCCCTAAGCCCCAGGGTCACAATTTCAGCAAAAATCTGACTTTTGGCAATTCACTCAAAAACGGTGCTAAACGGTTGCAAATGCTCCCATGAAAAGTTTGGCAGTCGAAAAAGAAGGCTATTTATCACAGGACAGGAAATCGGCCCACGACAACTTAACCGGCGGAAAAAGATTTTTGTGAAAAAATCCCTAAGCCCCGGGGTCACAATTTCAGCAAAAATCTCACTTTTGGCAATTCACTCAAAAATGGTGCTAAACGGTTGCAAATGCTCCCGTGAAAGGTTTGGCGGTCGAAACGGAAGGCTTTTTATCCCAGGACAAGAAATCAGCCCTCGACAACTTAACCAGCGGAAAAATATTTTTTTGAAAAAATCACTAAGCCCCGGGGTCACAATTTCAGCAAAAATCTGACTTTTGGCAATTCACTCAAAAATGGTGCTAAACGGTAGCTTGTAAATGCTCCCGTGAAAGGTTTGGCGGTCGAAACAGAAGGCTTTTTATCACAGGAGAAGAAACCAGCCCTCGACAACTTAACCGGTGGAAAAAGATTTCTTTGAAAAAATCCCTAAGCCGCGGGGTCACAATTTCAGCAAAAATCTGACTTTTGGCAATTCACTCAAAAATGGTGCTAACCGGTTGCAAATGCTCCCGTGAAAGCTTTTGCAAAGGAAACAGAAGGCTTTTTATCACAGGACAAGAAATCAGCCCTCGACAACTTTACCGACGGAAAAAGATTTTTTTGAAAAAATCCCTAAGCCCCGGGGTCACAATTTCAGCAAAAATCTGACTTTTGGCAATTCACTCAAAAATGGTGCTAACCGGTTGCAAATGCTCCCGTGAAAGCTTTTGCAAAGGAAACAGAAGGCTTTTTATCACAGGACAAGAAATCAGCCCACGACAACTTAGCCGGCAGAAAAAGATTTTCTTTGAAAAAACCCCTAAGCCGCGGGGTCACAATTTCAGCAAAAATCTGACTTTTGGCAATTCTCTCAAAAATCATGCCAAACTGTTGCAAATGCTCCCTGAAAGCTTTGGCGAAGGAAACAGAAGGCTTTTTATAGCAGGACAAGAAATCAGCCCTCAACAACTTAACCGGCGGAAAAAGATTTTTTTGGAAAAATCCCTAAGCCCTGGGGTCACAATTTGAGCAAAAATCTCACTTTTGGCAATTCAATCAAAAATGGTGCTAAACGGTTGCAAATGCTCCCCTGAACGGTTTGGTGGTCGAAAAGAAGGGTTTTTATCACAGGAGAAGAAATCAGCCCTCGACAACTTAACCGGTGGATAAAGATTTTTCAAAACAATCCCTAAGCCCCGGGGTCACAATTTCACCAAAAATCTGACTTTTGGCAATTCTCTCAAAAATCATGCCAAACTGTTGCAAATGCTCCCCTGAAAGCTTTGGCGAAGGAAAAAGAAGGCTTTTTATAACAGGACAAGAAATCAGCCCTCGACAACCTAAAAGGCGGAAAAAGATTTTTTTGAAAAAATCACTAAGCCCCGGCATCACAATTTCAGCAAAAATCTGACTTTTGGCAATTCACTCAAAAATGGTGCTAAACGGTTGCTGGTAAATGCTCCCGTGAAAGGTTTGGCGGTCGAAACAGAAGGCTTTTTATCACAGAACAAGAAATCAGCCCTCGACAACCTAACCGGCGGAAAAACATTTTTTTGAAAAAATCCCTAAGCCCCGGCATCACAATTTCAGCAAAAATCTGACTTTTGGCAATTCACTCAAAAATGGTGCTAAACGGTTGAAATGCTCCCCTGAACGGTTTGGCGGTCGAAACAGAAGCCTTTTTATCACAGGACAAGAAATCAGCCCACGACAACTTAGCCGGCAGAAAAAGATTTTTTTTGAGAAAAATCCCATGCCCCGGGGTCACAATTTCAGCAAAAATCTGACTTTTGGCATTTCTCTCAAAAATCATGCCAAAATGTTGCAAATGCTCCCCTGACAGCTTTGGTGAAGGAAACAGGAGGCTCTTTATAACAGGACAAGAAATCAGCCCTCGACAACTTAACCGGTGGATAAAGATTTTTTTAAAAAATCCCTAAGCCCCGGGGTCACAATTTCAGCAAAAATCTGACTTTTGGCAATTCACTCAAAAATGGAGCTAAACGGTTGCAAATACTCCCGTGAAAGGTTTGGCAGTGGAAACAGAAGGATTTTTATCACAGGACAAGAAATCAGCCCTCGACAACTTAACCAGCAGAATTTTTTTTTTGAAAAAATCCTTGAGCCCCGGGGTCACAATTTCAGCCAAAATCTGACTATTGGCAATTTACTCAAAAATGGTGCTAAACGGTTGCAAATGCTCCCGTGAAAGGTTTGGCAGTCAAAACAGAAGGCTTTTTATCACAGGAGAAGAAACCAGCCCTCGACAACTTAACCGGCGGATAAAGATTTTTTGAAAAAATCCCTAAGCCCCGGGGTCACAATTTCAGCAAAAATCTGACTTTTGGCAATTCACTCAAAAATGTTCCTAGACGGTTGGAAATGCTCCCGTGAAAGGTTTGGCGGTCGAAACAGAAGGCTTTTTATCACAGGACAAGAAATCAGCCCTCGACAACTTAACCGGCAGAAATATTTTTTTGAAAAAATCCCTAAACCCCGGGGTGACAATTTCAGCAAAAATCTGACTTTTGGCAATTCACTCAAAAATGGTGCTAAACGGTTGCAAATGCTCCCGTGAAAGGTTTGGCGGTCGAAAAAGAAGGCTTTTTATAACAGGACAAGAAATCAGCCCTCGACAACTTAACCGGCGGAAAAAGTTTTTTTTGAAAGTGTCCCTTAGCCCCGGCATCACAATTTCAGCAAAAATCTGACTTTTGGCAATTCACTCAAAAATGGTGCTAAACGGTTGCAAATGCTCCCGTGAAAATTTGGCGGTCGAAACAGAAGCCTTTTTATCACAGGAGAAGAAATCAGCCCTCGACAACTTAACCGGCGGATAAAGATTTTTTGAAAAAATCCCTAAGCCCTGCGGTCACAATTTCAGCAAAAATCTGACTTTTAGCAATTCACTCCAAAATGGTGCTAAACGGTCGCGAATGCTCCCCTGAAAGGTTTGGCGGTCGAAACAGAAGGCTTTTTATCACAGGACAAGAAATCAGCCCTCGACAACTTAACCGGTGGATAAAGATTTTTTGAAAAAATCCCTAAGCCCCGGGGTCACAATTTCAGCAAAAATCTGACATTTGGCAATTCACTCAAAAATGTTCCTAGACGGTTGCAAATGCTCCCGTGAAAGGTTTGGCGGTCGAAACAGAAGGCTTTTTATCACAGGACAAGAAATCAGCCCTCCACAACTTAACCGGGAGAATTTTTTTTTAAAAAAGAATCGCTAAGCTCCGGGGTCACAATTTCATCAAAAATCTGACTTTCGGCAATTCACTCAAAACAAGTGCCAAACGGTTGCAAATGCCCACCTGAGAGGTTTGGCTGTCAAAACAGAAGGCTTTTTATCGCAGGAAAAGAAATCAGCCCTCGACAACTGCACCGGCAGAAGACGATTTCATCAAAAATCTGACTTTCAGCAATTCACTCAAAAATGGTGCCAAACGGTTGCAAATGCTCCCCTGAGAGTTTTCGCAGTGGAAACAGAAGGGTTTTCATCATAGGACAAGAAATCAGACCTTGACAAGTTAACCGGCATAAAAAGATTTCTTTGAAAAAGTCGCAAAGCCCCGGGGTCACAATTTCATTAAAAATCTGACTGTCGGCAATTCACTCAAAAATGGTGCCAAATGGTTGCAAATGCTCCCCTGAAAGGTTTGGCGGTCAAAAGAGAATAAAATAAAAGCACACATAAAGTAGGTGTAAACTAGGTGTAAAGTAGGTGTAAACTAGGTGTAAAGTAGGAGTAAACTAGGTGCAAAGTAGGAGTAAAGTAGGAGTAAACTAGGAGTAAAGTAGGAGTAAACTTTTGAGAGGTTTTTCAGTCAAAACAGAAGGCTTTTTATCACAGGACAAGAAATCAGCCCTCCACAACTTAACCGGGAGAATTTTTTAAAAAAAAAAAATCGCTAAGCCCTGGGGTCACAATTTCATCAAAAATCTGACTTTCGGCAATTCACTCAAAACAAGTGCCAAACGGTTGCAAATGCCCACCTGAGAGGTTTGGCTGTCAAAACAGAAGGCTTTTTATCGCAGGAAAAGAAATCAGCCCTCGACAACTTCACCGGCAGAAGAAGATTTCATCAAAAATCTGACTTTCAGCAATTCACTCAAAAATGGTGCCAAACGGTTGCAAATGCTCCCCTGAGAGTTTTCGCAGTGGAAACAGAAGGGTTTTCATCATAGGACAAGAAATCAGACCTTGACAAGTTAACCGGCATAAAAAGATTTCTTTGAAAAAGTCGCAAAGCCCCGGGGTCACAATTTCATTAAAAATCTGACTGTCGGCAATTCACTCAAAAATGGTGCCAAATGGTTGCAAATGCTCCCCTGAAAGGTTTGGCGGTCAAAAGAGAATAAAATAAAAGCACACATAAAGTAGGTGTAAACTAGGTGTAAACTAGGTGTAAACTAGGTGTAAAGTAGGAGTAAACTAGGTGCAAAGTAGGAGTAAAGTAGGAGTAAACTAGGAGTAAAGTAGGAGTAAACTAGGTGTGAAAAAGGAGTAAAGTAGGAGTAAACTAGGTGTAAAGTAGGAGTAAACTTTTGAGAGGTTTTTCAGTCAAAACAGAAGGCTTTTTATCACAGGACAAGAAATCAGCCCTCCACAACTTAACCGGGA
This sequence comes from Podarcis filfolensis, assembly GCF_964270895.1. Classification (NCBI taxonomy): domain Eukaryota; kingdom Metazoa; phylum Chordata; class Lepidosauria; order Squamata; family Lacertidae; genus Podarcis; species Podarcis filfolensis. The sequence continues at coordinate 54,190 of NW_028149492.1, forward strand.
GAATTTTTTTAAAAAAAAAAATCGCTAAGCCCCGGGGTCACAATTTCATCAAAAATCTGACTTTCGGCAATTCACTCAAAACAAGTGCCAAACGGTTGCAAATGCCCACCTGAGAGGTTTGGCTGTCAAAACAGAAGGCTTTTTATCGCAGGAAAAGAAATCAGCCCTCGACAACTTCACCGGCAGAAGAAGATTTCATCAAAAATCTGACTTTCAGCAATTCACTCAAAAATGGTGCCAAACGGTTGCAAATGCTCCCCTGAGAGTTTTCGCAGTGGAAACAGAAGGGTTTTCATCATAGGACAAGAAATCAGCCCTCGGCATCTTAACCGGCAGAAAAAGATTTTTTTGAAAAAATCACTCCCCTGAGAGGTCCCTCAGACCATGTGGTGTAAGAAAAAAATGAACAAATTCCTATGCCCCACAAGTAACCCACAGATGCACTTTAAATAAAAGCACACATAAAGTAGGAGTAAAGAAGGAGTAAAGTAGGTGTAACTTGGAGTAAACTAGGTGTAAAGTATGTGTAAACTAGATGTAAACTAGGAGTAAAGTAGGTGTAAAGGAGGGGTAAACGAGGCGTAAACTAGGTGTAAACCTCCCCTGAGAGTCACAATTTCATGAAAAATCCGACTATCGGCAATTCACTCAAAAAAGTTGCCAAACGGTTCCAAATGCTCACCTGAGAGGTTTGGCGTTCGAAACAGAAGGCTTTTTCTTACAGGACAAGAAATCAGCCCTCGACAACTTAACTGGCGGAAAAACATTTTTTTGAAAAAATCCCTAAGCCCCGGGATCACAATTTCAGCAAAAATCTGACTTTTGGCAATTCACTCAAAAATGGTGCCAAACGGTTGCAAATGCTCCCCTGAAAGGTTTGGCGGTCAAAAGAGAAGGCTTTTTATCGCAGGAAAAGAAATCAGCCCTCGACAACTGCACCGGCAGAAGAAGATTTCATCAAAAATCTGACTTTCGGCAATTCACTCAAAAATGGTGCCAAACGGTTGCAAATGCTCCCCTGAGAGTTTTGGAAGTGGAAACAGAAGGGTTTTCATCATAGGACAAGAAATTAGACCTCGACAACTTAACCGGCAGGAAAAGATTTTTTTGAAAAAATCGCAAAGCCCCAGGGTCACAATTTCATAAAAAATCTGACTTTCGGCAATTCACTCAAAAATGGTGCCAAACGGTTGCAAATGCTCTCCTGAAAGGTTTGGCGGTCAAAACAGAAGGCTTTTTATCACAGGACAAGAAATCAGCCCTCGACATCTTAACCGGCAGAAAAAGATTTTTTTCAAATATCGCAAAGCAACTAGGAGTAAACTAGGAGTAAACTAGGAGAAAACTAGGTGTAAACTAGGAGTAAACTAGGAGCAAACCAGGAGTAAAGTTGGTGTACACTAGGTGTAAACTAGGAGTAAAGTTGGTGTAAACAAGGTGTAAAAAAGGAGTAAACTAGGAGCAAACCAGGAGTAAACTAGGTGTAAACTAGGAGTAAAGTTGGTGTACACTAGGTGTAAACTAGGAGTAAAGTTGGTGTAAACAAGGTGTAAAAAGGAGTAAACTAGGTGTAAAGTAGGAGTAAGGCAGGAGTAAATTAGCCAATCACATGCAGCCCATTGTGTAAATAATGTATATAAAGCAGATACTTTGAGGGAACATCCATTCCTCCTCACCACTATGAGCTGAATAAAGAGCATGAAATCCACTCTCGACTCAGAGTATATTTCATTCTCAAACCCTCCAACACTTCTCGGATGAAGAAAGGGATGTCCTATTCAATAATAAATAAATAATAATAATAGTTTTATTATTTATACCCCACCCATCTGACTGGGTCGTGCCAGCCACGCTCAGCAGCTTGCAGGATAAAATAATATACAATAAAACATCAAGCCTTTTTTAACTATATGCCTACTATATGGAAGTTAACAACTGGACAACAGAAATGGATTGTACACACTCTAATGGTAGCTGAGAGGCTGATATTGATAAACTGAAAGAGCAAAGAGATGATCTCCTTTAATCGGTGGAGTGATAATATGGTAACACTTGCAACCTGTGAACGGACTGCTTACAAACATAGACTGCTTAGATAAATACGACAGTATTTCGAATGAATTTATACAAAATGTAGTTGACTAATTTATATTAGGGCGCGGTCACAATTTCATCAAAAATCTGACTTTCGGCAATTCACTCCAAAAAAGTGCCAAACGGTTGCAAATGCCCCCCTGAGAGGTTTGGCTGTCAAAACAGAAGGCTTTTTATCGCAGGAAAAAAAAACAGCCCTCGACAACTGCAACGGCAGAAGAACATTTCAACAAAAATCTGACTTTCGGCAATTCACTCAAAAATGGTGCCAAACGGTTGCAAATGCTCCCCTGAGAGTTTTGGAAGTGGAAACAGAAGGGTTTTCATCATAGGACAAGAAATTAGACCTCGACAACTTAAACGGCAGAAAAAGATTTTTTTGAAAAAATCGCAAAGCCCCAGGGTCACAATTTCATAAAAAATCTGACTTTCGGCAATTCACTCAAAAATAGTGCCAAACGGTTGCAAATGCTCCCCTGAGAGTTTTGGCAGTGGAAACAGAAGGGTTTTCATCAGAAGAAATCAGCCCTCGACAACTTAACCGGCAGAAAAAGATTGTTTTGAAAAAATCGCAAAGCCCCGGGGTCACAATTTCATAAAAAATCTGACTGTCAGAGCTACCCTAGGTCCCAGCTCACAGAGGACCAACGCTGCTTCGTTGTTAAGTATATAAGTCTTTATTGAAGTTCAGTTTCACTTCCAGAGCCGCAGCGCGCAGCCCCACGTCTCAACTGTCAGACCACTGATGCTCCGTCTGAGTCTCCTCCCCCTTGACACCAATTTAAGATCCTAGCCTTGCTCTACCTTCTCCGCTGCTCCTTCCTCCTCTGGGTCCGCCTGCCCGCCGGGGTTCCGCCCTTTCTAGCCTCTTCTCCCGCTGATTCCCCTGAGCCTTCTCCCTCCCTCCGGCGGGCTTTAGGAGCTGGTTCCCCATCCGGGTCTCCTGCTGTTCCGCGCGCCTGCACATTTGAACTTGGCGCGCGCGCCCAGCCAGCAGCTTTCCTCTTGACCGTTTCACTGCTGCTGTCACTGCTTCCCCCTTCGGGGGGGCTAGCTGCAACTGACCCCCCTTCCGTTCCCCCACTCTCCGATGGAGGCGTGGTCAGCCCTGACTCCCTCTCTGGAGGAGACGCTGGCCCGGACACATGTGACTCTTCCCCCCCACTACGCTCTGGTGGGGAAACTGGTCCCGATCCTCCACTGCTGCTTTGGGGTTCCCCTCTGGCTCCTTGTTTCTGGTGCGTCCCCCCTGGGACCCCCCTTGCCCTGACCATCGGCGCCCCCTTCTGGGAATCTTCTGATTCGCTGGAGAAGCTCATGGAATCTCTCGGGCCACTGTCATACTCCCCTACGCTGCCCTCGGATTCTTCCCCTTCGCTCTCCCAATCCTCTCTCCCCAGTGCTCCTGCTCCTGATTCCCTGACATCCATCCCCCCCTCGAAGCCCCCCCTTCCCCCCTCCCCCTCTTCGGGTGTGGGTTCCGGGTGCTCCAGTCCTGTGGGTGTGAGTGCGGGATACCATTCTTCCCCCCTGGTGTGTAGCCGGTCCACTGGATCCGGCCCAACCGCAACGGGCTCGTCGACGTCGATTTCCTCTGCTTCCATCTCTCTGCTGATGTGCTCGAATCCAGGATCCTCCCCCAACACGTCCATGTCCTCCCCTCCCCCGGGTACCTCTGGTGAGACTGCTTGCAAAGGTCCCCGCAGCAGCTCCCTGCGCCACCCCACCTCCGGTTGAGTGTCCCACCAATAGGAGCGGTCTGTGGCAAACCCCGAGAGAGACCCCTCCGAGGAGCTAGTGTCCGGCGTCGTCTCTTCAGCTGATGAAAAACCCTGGAACGTACTGGCTGACAGTGTGGGTGTGAAGAGCCAGTCGTCGAAATACTCTGCCGGCATAGGTCTGTGTGGGAAGAGTGCATGGAACTCGTCTTTAAGATAGTGCTCCTCCACGGCATAGCACGGTACCCACCTGTTGGCACTGGCTGGGGTACCTTCCCTGGCGAGGAGATATTCCACCCCCTCTTCCCCCCACCTCGAGTCCAAAATCTCAGTGACCTCGTTGAGTGGCGTCGCCCTCTGTGACCCCTCCCTCTTCGGAGATTCGTTAAGTGGGTCTGGCGCGTTCCCTGTCGCCTGAAACCTGTGGGGTTCCCTGTAGGGTGTGAGCACTGACCTATGAAAGACTGGGTGCATTCTGGAGCCTTCCGGGAGTGTCAACCGGAAGGCCACTGGATTGATTTGCGCCGCGACCTGGTAAGGTCCCAGCTGCTTGTGCTTGAGCTTCCTCTTAGCTAGCGTCCTGGCCGGCACTGCCTGGGCTGCTAACCAGACCCAGTCCCCCACCTGGATGTCCTCCCCGACCCTCCTGTGCTTGTCTGCCTGCATTTTGTAGGCGTGTTTCGCCAGTTCCAATTGCCTTCGGAGTTGCTCGTGGACCTCCTGTAACTCTGCTGCTAAGTGCTCTGCTCCCCTTGGCTCCCCCTCCCCCTTCGTCTCTAACCCCGGGAAAGTTCTGGGATGCCGCCCATTATTGGCGAAGAACGGTGTCACTCCTGTAGACCCGTGCTTCGTGTTGTTGTAGGCAAACTCGGCCAGCGGTAGGTAGTCCACCCAGGTCGAGGGTTGTTGATTGGCGTAGCATCGCAGGTACTGCTGCATGATGGCGTTGACCCTCTCCGCTTGTCCGTTGGTCTGCGGGTGTCGTGCCGACGCTAAGTTGATCTTGACGTTCAGGATGCCCAGCAGCTTCTGCCAGAAGCTCGAGACGAATTGGCGACCCCGGTCGGACAGGATGGACCGCGGCAAGCCGTGAGCTTTGAACACGTGGTCTATGAACAGCTTGGCGGTCTGTTCCGCTGTGGCCACCTTCGCGCACGGAATAAAGTGCGCCATCTTGGTGAACATGTCTACGACCACAAGCACCGCTGTTTTGCCTCACGAGCTGGGCAGATCTGTGACAAAGTCCAGGGCCACTCTCTCCCACGGTTCGAGCGGCGTCTGTAGGGGTTCTAGTAGACCCGCCGGCTTCCTGTGTACTGGCTTGGCCCTTTGGCAGGTGTCACACCTGGAGACGTAATCCGTGACTTCTCCCCTCACCTTGGGCCACCAAAAGTCTCTGGTTACTAATTCCGCCGTCTTGTCCTTGCCGAAATGCCCAGCGCTGGGCGCGTCGTGTAGCTGCTGCAAGACTTTCGCGCGTAGGTCGTCTCCGGGCACGTAGAGAGCCCCTCTGCGAATGAGCAGTCCGTCTCGTATCTGGAACTCGTCGTCCTTCGCTGTGCCTTTTCGCACCTCCTCCATCTTGGATTGTGCAAACGAATCCGTCTGCAGCGCTCGACGCACCGCGTCCAGGTCCACGGCAGCTGAAGCGCACGCCCACGCTTTCGGTGCGAAAATGTGCTTGGCCGCCACCGGCGCCGCTTCCTCGAGATACTGCGGCTTCCTGGATAGTGCATCCGCCATGACGTTGTTGTCTCCCGGGATGTATTCTATCCGGAAATCGAAATCCGCAAAGAACTCCGCCCAGCGAATGTGTCTCTGGTTCAGGAACCGCGCCGTGCGCCAGTACTCCAGGTTCTTATGGTCCGTGCGGACTTGCACTGTGTGCCTGGCTCCAATGAGGAAGTGCCGCCACGCCTTGAAAGCTGCATGAATGGCCAGCAACTCCCTGTCCCAGATGGTGTAGTTCTGTTCCGCCTTGCTGAGTTTCCTGGAGTAGAATGCGCACGGCCTCCATTCCCCTTGCGGATCTTGCTGCAACAGGACGGCCCCCACCGCTCTGTCCGAGGCGTCCGTCTCAACCCTCATTGGTCTGCTGGGGTTTACATGTAGCAGCTGTTCTTCGGACGCGAAGAGACGCTTGAGTCTCCGAAAGGACTGCTCCGCCTGGTCCGTCCAGGTGAACTTCTTCTTCTTGGAGCTGAGGGTGTCTGTGATGGCCGCCGTCTCCTTCGCGAACCCTTTGATGAACTTGCGATAAAAGTTGGCGAAGCCGACGAACTTCTGGACCTCCTTCCGATTGCGCGGGCTCTTCCAGTCCAACACCGCGCGGACCTTGGTGCTGTCCATGGCGAGTCCCTTGTCGGACAGCTTGTAGCCCAGGAAATCCACCTCCGTCATGTCGAACTGGCACTTCTCTAATTTGGCGTAAAGTCTGTGCTTCCGTAGCCTCTGCAGGACCTCCTTGACGTCCCTCTCGTGAGCCTCCTGCGATTCCGAGAAGACCAGGATGTCGTCCAGGAAGCAAACGCACTTCTTGTAGAGGAGTCCCGCTAACACGTGATGCATGAAAGCTTGGAAGGCATGGGAGCCATTTTGCAGGCCAAAAGGCATTACGCGATATTCATAGGTGCCTAAAGGTGTAAACATGGCTGTCTTCCACTCATCGCCCTCCCGCATGCGTATAAGGTTGTACGCCCCTCGTAGATCCAACTTGGTGAAGATCCGTCCCTTCCTCACCGTCGCGAGCAGGTCGTCGATCTTGGGCATGGGGAATGCTGCGGGCTTTGTTTTGGAATTTATGATCCTATAATCAACTATGAGCCTGCGTTGGGGCTTGTCCTTCTTCTTCACGAAAAACACGGGACTGCCCCCCACTGCTTTTGATTCTTGGATGAACCCCCGCTTCAAGTTGGGATCTATGAACTTCCTGAGTTCTTGCAGTTCGTCTTCAGACACGGAATACAGTTTCCCAGTCGGCAGTGTCGCTCCCGGCAGGAGGTCAATCTTGCAGTCGTAAGGCCTGTGGGGAGGCAGGTTATCCGCTTCCCTCTCGCAGAAGACCTCCAAAAACTCCTTGTACTTGTTGGGTACCGCTTGCACCATGCCTAGGTGTAACTGCGGTTCATCCTCTTGCCCCTCCTCCTCCTGGCGGGTCTGGATGCAGTGTTCTGCGCAGTAGGAGGAGCAGAAGGTCAATTGCCGCTGGTACCATGCTAATGCCGGGCTGTGCCTATCCAGCCAACTCATACCCAACACTATGGGCGTGTCTGACAGGTGGGTGACGTTGAAGCTGATGACTTCGCGGTGGTTTCCAATTTGCATCACCATCGGTGGTGTTTGCTGTACCACCTCTCCTCCCAGTAGCTTCCTGCCATCGACCGTGACGACGTTTAGGGGCATCGTGGCTGGCATGAGTGCTATGCGATGTTGCTTGATAAAGTCCACTCCTATAAAGTCTGCGTTGCTCCCAGAGTCAATGGTTATTGGTACTTGCATTGTGTGCCCATTGGGCAACTGGAGCGATGTGGTGAGTTGCACCACTGGTTTGGGTGGGAGGGGGTCTGTGGGCTGTAAAATCTCTGGGGACTGCTTCACTGACTTGCCTGGTTGGGCCCCAGTGGCTCTGTTTCCAACCAGGCTTCTTCTTCCCCCTGCAGCTGTTTCGGCTGCTCACCTGTTCCCTTTACTGTTGCTGAGGCTGCAGTGTGCTTCTGGAGCCTCTGGGGACACTCTTTGGCCATGTGCTGAGCACTGTCGCAGATGTAGCACTTCCTGGTCCCTCTAGGAGCCTTCGCCTTGACTGCTCCCGGTGTTTGGGCTCTGCTGGCAGTCTGAGCCCTGGCACCACCAATCTCCATCGGCTCTTCTCCCCTTCCCAAAGGAGGCATGGACAGCGCCCGTCCCGCCTCTCTGGGAAAGAAAGGGGTTGTCCTGGCTGGGGTGCTTGCCTTACGTCCTTCCTCCCTGCTCCAAGGGCGTCCTTCCAGGCGCACCCCAATCGCCAACGCTCTTTGGGCAACTTCTTGGGTACTTTGGGGTCGTTCCCCTCTTGCCAGCTCATCTTTCACCTCTCCACTTAGCCCCTCCCAGAACAGGTCTCTGACAGCAATAGAGTCCTTCTCCCAGCCCAGCACGTTCAGTAAGGCAAAAAAGCGTGAGTGATATTGCCTCACCGTCGCTTTCCCTTGCTGTAGTCCATGCATTTCCCTCCGAGCAATATCTACATCTACCGTAGATTTAAAGCAAGCATCCATAGCTTTGATAAATGCATCGGAATCTTTGAGGGCGGGGTCTTTTTTGCGCCACAAATTCCGCAGCCACGCTTTTGCTTCCCCATGCAAATGAGTGATTATGAAGCCCACTTTCTCTTCCTCATCTCTAAAGTCTTTCCGAAGCAAATTGAGCGCGTAAACCACGTCAGCTCTGAAGTTAGGGTATTGCTGCAGGTTCCCATCGAAGTGGGCTACTAGGCTGCCCCCCCTCTTCCCGAGGCCAACTCCCTCCGGTTTGGGTCCTGGCAGCCCCTCTTTCCCCCAACGGTCCCACCTGGCCTGCAGATCCCGGCAGAGCGCTACTGCTTCTTCTTCTCTTTTCCTGGATACTGCTACTTCTGCGTAAAGCGTCGTGACTGCTTCTTGCAGTTCTTTCACCTGGCTCTCTGTAGTCATCTTTGCCTATCTTCGTGAGCTCGCAAAACACCAAGTCTTGCCCCTCGCTGCACCAACTCACACTGCGAGGTTTTTATTGGAGACGGAGCATACTGTCAGAGCTACCCTAGGTCCCAGCTCACAGAGGACCAACGCTGCTTGGTTGTTAAGTATATAAGTCTTTATTGAAGTTCAGTTTCACTTCCAGAGCCGCAGCGCGCAGCCCCACGTCTCAACTGTCAGACCACTGATGCTCCGTCTGAGTCTCCTCCCCCTTGACACCAATTTAAGATCCTAGCCTTGCTCCACCTTCTCCGCTGCTCCTTCCTCCTCTGGGTCCGCCTGCCCGCCGGGGTTCCGCCCTTTCTAGCCTCTTCTCCCGCTGATTCCCCTGAGCCTTCTCCCTCCCTCCAGCGGGCTTTAGGAGCTGGTTCCCCATCCGGGTCTCCTGCTGTTCCGCGTGCCTGCACATTTGAACTTGGCGCGCGCGCGCGCCCAGCCAGCAGCTTTCCTCTTGACCGTTTCACTGCTGCTGTCACTGCTTCCCCCTTCGGGGGGGCTAGCTGCAACTGACCCCCCTTCCGTTCCCCCACTCTCCGATGGAGGCGTGGTCAGTCCTGACTCCCTCTCTGGAGGAGACGCTGGCCCGGACACATGTGACTCTTCCCCCCCACTACGCTCTGGTGGGGAAACTGGTCCCGATCCTCCACTGCTGCTTTGGGGTTCCCCTCTGGCTCCTTGTTTCTGGTGCGTCCCCCCTGGGACCCCCCTTGCCCTGACCATCGGCGCCCCCTTCTGGGAATCTTCTGATTCGCTGGAGAAGCTCATGGAATCTCTCGGGCCACTGTCATACTCCCCTACGCTGCCCTCGGATTCTTCCCCTTCGCTCTCCCAATCCTCTCTCCCCAGTGCTCCTGCTCCTGATTCCCTGACACTGACTTTCGGCAATTCACTCAAAAATGGTGCCAAACGGTTGCAAATGCTCCCCTGAAAGGTTTGGCGGTCAAAACAGAAGGCTTTTTATCACAGGACAAGAAATCAGCCCTCGACATCTTAACCGGCAGAAAAAGATTTTTTTGAAATATCGCAAAGCAACTAGGAGTAAACTAGGAGTAAACTAGGTGTAAACTAGGAGTAAACTAGGAGTAAACCAGGAGTAAACTAGGTGAAAATTAGGAGTAAAGTTGGTGTACACTAGGTGTAAATTAGGAGTAAAGTTGGTGTAAACTAGGTGTAAAAAAGGAGTAAACTAGGTGTAAAGTAGGAGTAAGGCAGGAGTAAATTAGCCAATCACATGCAGCCCATTGTGTAAATAATGTATATAAAGCAGATACTTTGAGGGAACATCCATTCCTCCTCACCACTATGAGCTGAATAAAGAGCATGAAATCCAAAGAGATGATCTCCTTTAATCGGTGGAGTGATAGTATGGTAACACTTGCAACCTGTGAACGGACTGATTACAAACATAGACTGATTAGATAAATACGACAGTATTTCGAATGAATTTATACAAAATGTAGTTGACTAATTTATATTAGGGCGTGGTCACAATTTTAGCAAAAATCTCATGTTCTGCAATTCACTCACAAATGGTGCCAAACGGTTGCAAATGCTCCCCTGAAAGGTTTGGCGGTCAAAACAGAAGGCTTTTTATCAAAGGACAAGAAATCAGCCCTCGACATCTTAACCGGCAGAAAAAGATTTTTTTGAAATATCGCAAAGCAACTAGGAGTAAACTAGGTGTAAACTAGGAGTAAACTAGGTTTAAACTAGGAGTAAAGTTGCTGTACACTAGGTGTAAACTTGGTGTACACTAGGTGTAAACTAGGAGTAAAGTTGGTGTAAACTGGGTGTAAACTAGGAGTAAGGTTGGTGTAAAGTAGGAGTAAGGCAGGAGTAAATTAGCCAATCACATGCAGCCCATTGTGTAAATAATGTATATAAAGCAGATACTTTGAGGGAACATCCATTCCTCCTCACCACTATGAGCTGAATAAAGAGCATGAAATCCACTCTCGACTCAGAGTATATTTCATTCTCAGACCCTCCAGCACTTCTCTGATGAAAAAAGGGATGTACTATTCAATAATAAATAAATAATAATAATAGTTTTATTATTTATACCCCACCCATCTGACTGGGTCGTGCCAGCCACACTCAGCAGCTTGCAGGATAAAATAATATACAATAAAACATCAAACCTTTTTTACCGTATTTTTTGCAGCATAACACTCACTTTTTTCCTCCTAAAAAGTAAGGGGAAATGTCTGTGCGTGTTATGGAGGGAATGCCTACGGGTGGCATGCCTATGGATTTTCCTCCTCTAAAAACTATGTGCGTGTTATGTTCGGGTGCGTGTTATAGAGCGAAAATACGGTAACTATATGCCTACTATATGGAAGTTAACAACTGGACAACAGAAATGGATTGTACACGCTCTAATGGTAGCTGAGAGGCTGATATTGATAAACTGGAAGAGCAAAGAGATGATCTCCTTTAATCGGTGGCTTGATAATATGGTAACACTTGCAACCTGTGAAGGGACTGCTTACAAACATAGACTGCTTAGATAAATACGACAGTATTTCGAATGAATTTATACAAAATGTAGTTGACTAATTTATATTAGGGCGCGGTCACAATTTCAGCAAAAATCTGATGTTCTGCAATTCACTCACAAATGGTGCCAAACTCTTGCAAATGCTCGCCTGAGAGGTTTTTCAGTCAAAACAGAAGGCTTTTTATCACAGGACAAGAAATCAGCCCTCCACAACTTAACCGGGAGAATTTTTTTAAAAAAAAAAATCGCTAAGCCCCGGGGTCACAATTTCATCAAAAATCTGACTTTCAGCAATTCACTCAAAACAAGTGCCAAACGGTTGCAAATGCCCACCTGAGAGGTTTGGCTGTCAAAACAGAAGGCTTTTTATCGCAGGAAAAGAAATCAGCCCTCGACAACTGCACCAGCAGAAGAAGATTTCATCAAAAATCTGACTTTCAGCAATTCACTCAAAAATGGTGCCAAACGGTTGCAAATGCTCCCGTGAAAGGTTTGGCGGTCGAAACAGAAGGCTTTTTATCACAGGAGAAGAAATCAGCCCTCGACAACTTAACCGGCGGAAAAAGATTTTTTGAAAAAATCCCTAAGCCCTGGGGTCACAATTTCAGCAAAAATCTGACTTTTAGCAATTCACTCAAAAATGGTGCCAAACGGTTGCAAATGCTCCCCTGAAAGGTTTGGCGGTCAAAAGAGAAGGCTTTTTATCACAGGACAAGAAATCAGCCCTCGACAACTTAACCGGCAGAAAAAGATTTTTTTGAAAAAATCGCTAATGCTCCCCTGAGATGTTGTCCACCGCCTCTTCACCGTCCCTGAGACCATGTGGTGTAAGAAAAAAATGAACAAATTCCTATGCCCCACAAGTAACCCACAGATGCATTTTAAATAAAAGCACACATAACGTAGGAGTAAACTAGGAGTAAAGTAGGAGTAAAGTAGGAGTAAAGTAGGAGTAAACTAGGTGTAAAGTAGGAGTAAAGTAGGAGTAAACTAGGTGTAAAGTAGGAGTAAACTAGGAGTAAAGTAGGAGTAAACTAGGAGTAAATTAGGATTAAACTAGGTGTAAAGTAGGAGTAAACTAGGTGTAAAGTAGGAGCAAGGCAGGAGTAAATTAGCCAATCACATGCAGCCCATTGTGTAAATAATGTATATAAAGCAGTTACTTTGAGGGAACATCCATTCCTCCTCACCACTATGAGCTGAATAAAGAGCATGAAATCCACTATCGACTCAGAGTATATTTCATTCTCAGACCCTCCAGCACTTCTCTGATGAAAAAAGGGATGTACTATTCAATAATAAATAAATAATAATAATAGTTTTATTATTTATACCCCACCCATCTGACTGGGTCGTGCCAGCCACGCTCAGCAGCTTGCAGGATAAAATAATATACAATAAAACATCAAACCTTTTTTACCGTATTTTTTGCAGCATAACACTCACTTTTTTCCTCCTAAAAAGTAAGGGGAAATGTCTGTGCGTGTTATGGAGGGAATGCCTACGGGTGGCATGCCTATGGATTTTCCTCCTCTAAAAACTATGTGCGTGTTATGTTCGGGTGCGTGTTATAGAGCGAAAATACGGTAACTATATGCCTACAATATGGAAGTTAACAACTGGACAACAGAAATGGATTGTACACACTCTAATGGTAGCTGAGAGGCTGATATTGATAAACTGGAAGAGCAAAGAGATGATCTCCTTTAATCGGTGGCTTGATAATATGGTAACACTTGCAACCTGTGAACGGACTGCTTACAAACATAGACTGCTTGGATAAATACGACAGTATTTCGAATGAATTTATACAAAATGTAGTTGACTAATTTATATTAGGGCGCGGTCACAATTTCAGCAAAAATCTGATGTTCTGCAATTCACTCACAAATGGTGCCAAACTCTTGCAAATGCTCGCCTGAGAGGTTTTTCAGTCAAAACAGAAGGCTTTTTATCACAGGACAAGAAATCAGCCCTCCACAACTTAACCGGGAGAATTTTTTTTTAAAAAAAATCGCTAAGCCCCGGGGTCACAATTTCATCAAAAATGTGACTTTCGGCAATTCACTCAAAACAAGTGCCAAACGGTTGCAAATGCCCACCTGAGAGGTTTGGCTGTCAAAACAGAAGGCTTTTTATCGCAGGAAAAGAAATCAGCCCTCGACAACTGCACCGGCAGAAGAAGATTTCATCAAAAATCTGACTTTCGGCAATTCACTCAAAAATGGTGCCAAACGGTTGCAAATGCTCCCCTGAGAGTTTTGGAAGTGGAAACAGAAGGGTTTTCATCATAGGACAAGAAATTAGACCTCGACAACTTAACCGGCAGAAAAAGATTTTTTTGAAAAAATCGCAAAGCCCCAGGGTCACAATTTCATAAAAAATCTGACTTTCGGCAATTGACTCAAAAATGGTGCCAAACGGTTGCAAATGCTCTCCTGAAAGGTTTGGCGGTCAAAACAGAAGGCTTTTTATCACAGGACAAGAAATCAGCCCTCAACATCTTAACCGGCAGAAAAAGATTTTTTTCAAATATCGCAAAGCAACTAGGAGTAAACTAGGAGTAAACTAGGAGAAAACTAGGTGTAAACTAGGAGTAAACTAGGAGCAAACCAGGAGTAAAGTTGGTGTACACTAGGTGTAAACTAGGAGTAAAGTTGGTGTAAACAAGGTGTAAAAAAGGAGTAAACTAGGAGCAAACCAGGAGTAAACTAGGTGTAAACTAGGAGTAAAGTTGGTGTACACTAGGTGTAAACTAGGAGTAAATTTGGTGTAAACAAGGTGTAAAAAGGAGTAAACTAGGTGTAAAGTAGGAGTAAGGCAGGAGTAAATTAGCCAATCACATGCAGCCCATTGTGTAAATAATGTATACAAAGCAGATACTTTGAGGGAACATCCATTCCTCCTCACCACTATGAGCTGAATAAAGAGCATGAAATCCACTCTCGACTCAGAGAATATTTCATTCTCAAACCCTCCAACACTTCTCTGATGAAAAAAGGGATGTCCTATTCAATAATAAATAAATAATAATAATAGTTTTATTATTTATACCCCACCCATCTGACTGGGTCGTGCCAGCCACGCTCAGCAGCTTGCAGGATAAAATAATATACAATAAAACATCAAACCTTTTTTAACTATATGCCTACTATATGGAAGTTAACAACTGGACAACAGAAATGGATTGTACACACTCTAATGGTAGCTGAGAGGCTGATATTGATAAACTGGAAGAGCAAAGAGATGATCTCCTTTAATGGGTGGAGTGATAATATGGTAACACTTGCAACCTGTGAACGGACTGCTTACAAACATAGACTGCTTGGATAAATACGACAGTATTTCGAATGAATTTATACAAAATGTAGTTGACTAATTTATATTAGGGCGCGGTCACAATTTCAGCAAAAATCTGATGTTCTGCAATTCACTCACAAATGGTGCCAAACTCTTGCAAATGCTCGCCTGAGAGGTTTTTCAGTCAAAACAGAAGGCTTTTTATCACAGGACAAGAAATCAGCCCTCCACAACTTAACCGGGAGAATTTTTTTTTTAAAAAAAAATCGCTAAGCCCCGGGGTCACAATTTCATGAAAAATCTGACTTTCGGCAATTCACTCAAAACAAGTGCCAAACGGTTGCAAATGCCCCCCTGAGAGGTTTGGCTGTCAAAACAGAAGGCTTTTTATCGCAGGAAAAGAAATCAGCCCTCGACAACTGCACCGGCAGAAGAAGATTTCATCAAAAATCTGACTTTCGGCAATTCACTCAAAAATGGTGCCAAACGGTTGCAAATGCTCTCCTGAGAGGTTTGGCGGTCGAAAAAGAAGGCTTTTTATAACAGGACAAGTAATCAGACCTCAACAACTCAACCGGCAGAATTTTTTCTTTGAAAAAATCGCTAAGCCCCGGGGTCACAATTTCATCAATAATATGACTTTCGGCAATTCACTCAAAAATGGTGCCAAACGGTTGCAAATGCTCCCCTGAGAGTTTTGGCATTGGAAGCAGAAGGGTTTTAATCATAGGACAAGAAATCAGACCTCGACAACTTAACTGGCAGAAAAAGATTTTTTTGAAAAAATCGCTAAGCCCCGGGGTCACAATGTCAGCAAAAATCTGACTTTTGGCAATTTACTCAAAAATGGTGCCAAACGGTTGCAAATGCTCCCCTGAAAGGTTTGGCGGTCAAAAGAGAAGGCTTTTTATCACAGGACAAGAAATGAGCCCTCGACAACTAAACCGGCGGAAAAAGTTTTTTTTTGAAAAAATCCCTAAGCCCCAGGGTCACAATTTCAGCAAAAATCTGACTTTTGGCAATTCACTCAAAAACGGTGCTAAACGGTTGCAAATGCTCCCGTGAAAAGTTTGGCAGTCGAAAAAGAAGGCTATTTATCACAGGACAGGAAATCGGCCCACGACAACTTAACCGGCGGAAAAAGATTTTTGTGAAAAAATCCCTAAGCCCCGGGGTCACAATTTCAGCAAAAATCTCACTTTTGGCAATTCACTCAAAAATGGTGCTAAACGGTTGCAAATGCTCCCGTGAAAGGTTTGGCGGTCGGAACAGAAGGCTTTTTATCACAGGACAAGAAATCAGCCCTCGACAACTTAACCGGCGGAAAAAGTTTTTTTTGAAAAAATCAATAAGCCCCGGCGTCACAATTTCAGCAAAAATATGACTTTTGGCAATTCACTCAAAACAAGTGCCAAACGGTTGTAAATGCCCACCTGAGAGGTTTGGCTGTCAAAACAGAAGGCTTTTTATCGCAGGAAAAGAAATCAGCCCTCGACAACTTCACCGGCAGAAGAAGATTTCATCAAAAATCTGACTTTTGGCAATTCACTCAAAAATGGTGCCAAACGGTTGCAAATGCTCCCCTGAGAGGTTTGGCGGTCGAAAAAGAAGGCTTTTTATAACAGGACAAGTAATCAGCCCTCAACAACTCAACCGGCAGAATTTTTTCTTTGAAAAAATCGCTAAGCCCCGGGGTCACAATTTCATCAATAATATGACTTTCGGCAATTCACTCAAAAATGGTGCCAAACGGTTGCAAATGCTCCCCTGAGTGTTTTGGCATTGTAAACAGAAGGGTTTTCATCATAGGACAAGAAATCAGACCTCGACAACTTAATCGGCAGAAAAAGATTTTTTTGAAAAAATCGCAAAGCCCCGGGGTCACAATTTCATAAAGAATCTGACTTTCGGCAATTCACTCAAAAAAGGTGCCAAACGGTTGCAAATGCTCCCCTGAAAGGTTTGGCGGTCGAAACAGAAAGCTTTTTATCAGAGGACGAGAAATCAGCCCTCGACAACTTAACCGGCAGAAAAAGATTTTTTTGAAAAAATCGCTAAGCCCCGGGGTCACAATTTCAGCAAAAATCTGACTTTTGGCAATTTACTCAAAAATGGTGCCAAATGGTTGCAAATGCTCCCCTGAAAGGTTTGGCGGTCAAAAGAGAAGGCTTTTTATCGCAGGAAAAGAAATCAGCCCTCGACAACTTCACCGGCAGAAGAAGATTTCATCAAAAATCTGACTTTTGGCAATTCACTCAAAAATGGTGCCAAACGGTTGCAAATGCTCCCCTGAGAGGTTTGGCGGTCGAAAAAGAAGGCTTTTTATAACAGGACAAGTAATCAGCCCTCAACAACTCAACCGGCAGAATTTTTTCTTTGAAAAAATCGCTAAGCCCCGGGGTCACAATTTCATCAATAATATGACTTTCAGCAATTCACTCAAAAATGGTGCCAAACGGTTGCAAATGCTCCCCTGAGAGTTTTGGCATTGGAAACAGAAGGGTTTTCATCATAGGACAAGAAATCAGACCTCGACAACTTAACCGGCAGAAAAAGATTTTTTTGAAAAAATCGCAAAGCCCCGGGGTCACAATTTCATAAAGAATCTGACCTTCGGCAATTCACTCAAAAAAGGTGCCAAACGGTTGCAAATGCTCCTCTGAAATGTTTGGCGGTCGAAACAGAAAGCTTTTTATCAGAGGACGAGAAATCAGCCTTCGACAACTTAACAGGCAGAAAAAGATTTTTTTGAAAAAATCGCTAAGCCTCGGGGTCACAATTTCAGCAAAAATCTGACTTTTGGCAATTTACTCAAAAATGGTGCCAAACGGTTGCAAATGCTCCCCTGAAAGGTTTGGCGGTCAAAAGAGAAGGCTTTTTATCACAGGACAAGAAATCAGCCCTCGACAACTTAACCGGCGGAAAAAGATTTTTTTTGAAAAAATCCCTAAGCCCCAGGGTCACAATTTCAGCAAAAATCTGACTTTTGGCAATTCACTCAAAAACGGTGCTAAACGGTTGCAAATGCTCCCATGAAAAGTTTGGCAGTCGAAAAAGAAGGCTATTTATCACAGGACAGGAAATCGGCCCACGACAACTTAACCGGCGGAAAAAGATTTTTTTGAAAAAATCCCTAAGCCCCGGGGTCACAATTTCAGCAAAAATCTGACTTTTGGCAATTCACTCAAAAATGGTGCTAACCGGTTGCAAATGCTCCCGTGAAAGCTTTTGCAAAGGAAACAGAAGGCTTTTTATCACAGGACAAGAAATTAGCCCTCGACAACTTTACCGACGGAAAAAGATTTTTTTGAAAAAATCCCTAAGCCCAGGGGTCACAATTTCAGCAAAAATCTGACTTTTGGCAATTCACTCAAAAATCATGCCAAACTGTTGCAAATGCTCCCCTGAAAGCTTTGGCGAAGGAAACAGAAGGCTTTTTATAGCAGGACAAGAAATCAGCCCTCAACAACTTAACCGGCGGAAAAAGATTTTTTTGGAAAAATCCCTAAGCCCTGGGGTCACAATTTCAGCAAAAATCTCACTTTTGGCAATTGAATCAAAAATGGTGCTAAACGGTTGGAAATGCTCCCCTGAACGGTTTGGCGGTCGAAAAGAAGGGTTTTTATCACAGGAGAAGAAATCAGCCCTCGACAACTTAACCGGTGGATAAAGATTTTTCAAAACAATCCCTAAGCCCCGGGGTCACAATTTCACCAAAAATCTGACTTTTGGCAATTCTCTCAAAAATGGTGCTAAACGGTTGCTGGTAAATGCTCCCGTGAAAGGTTTGGCGGTCGAAACAGAAGGCTTTTTATCACAGAAGAAGAAATCAGCCCTCGACAACCTAACCGGCGGAAAAACATTTTTTTTGAAAAAATCCCTAAGCCCCGGCATCACAATTTCAGCAAAAATCTGACTTTTGGCAATTCACTCAAAAATGGTGCTAAACGGTTGAAATGCTCCCCTGAACGGTTTGGCGGTCGAAACAGAAGCCTTTTTATTACAGGACAAGAAATCAGCCCACGACAACTTAGCCGGCAGAAAAAGATTTTTTTTGAGAAAAATCCCATGCCCCGGGGTCACAATTTCAGCAAAAATCTGACTTTTGGCATTTCTCTCAAAAATCATGCCAAAATGTTGCAAATGCTCCCCTGACAGCTTTGCTGAAGGAAACAGGAGGCTCTTTATAACAGGACAAGAAATCAGCCCTCGACAACTTAACCGGTGGATAAAGATTTTTTTTAAAAATCCCTAAGCCCCGGGGTCACAATTTCAGCAAAAATCTGACTTTTGGCAATTCACTCAAAAATGGAGCTAAACGGTTGCAAATACTCCCGTGAAAGGTTTGGCAGTGGAAACAGAAGGATTTTTATCACAGGACAAGAAATCAGCCCTCGACAACTTAACCAGCAGAATTTTTTTTTTGAAAAAATCCTTGAGCCCCGGGGTCACAATTTCAGCCAAAATCTGACTATTGGCAATTTACTCAAAAATGGTGCTAAACGGTTGCAAATGCTCCCGTGAAAGGTTTGGCAGTCAAAACAGAAGGCTTTTTATCACAGGAGAAGAAACCAGCCCTTGACAACTTAACCGGTGGATAAAGATTTTTTGAAAAAATCCCTTAGCCCCGGGGTCACAATTTCAGCAAAAATCTGACTTTTGGCAATTCACTCAAAAATGTTCCTAGACGGTTGGAAATGCTCCCGTGAAAGGTTTGGCGGTCGAAACAGAAGGCTTTTTATCACAGGACAAGAAATCAGCCCTCGACAACTTAACCGGCGGATAAAGATTTTTTGAAAAAATCCCTAAGCCCCGGGGTCACACTTTCAGCAAAAATCTGACTTTTGGCAATTCACTCAAAAATGGTGCTAAACGGTTGCAAATGCTCCCGTGAAAGGTTTGGCGGTCGAAACAGAAGGCTTTTTATCACAGGAGAAGAAATCAGCCCTCGACAACTTAACCGGCGGAAAAAGATTTTTTCAAAAAATCCCTAAGCCCCGGGGTCACAATTTCAGCAAAAATCTGACTTTTGGCAATTTACTCAAAAATGGTGCCAAACGGTTGCAAATGCTCCACTGAAAGGTTTGGCGGTCAAAAGAGAAGGCTTTTTATCGCAGGAAAAGAAATCAGCCCTCGACAATTTAACCGGCAGAAAAAGATTTTTTTGAAAAAATCGCAAAGCCCCGGGGTCACAATTTCATAAAGAATCTGACTTTCGGCAATTCACTCAAAAAAGGTGCCAAACGGTTGCAAATGCTCCCCTGAAAGGTTTGGCGGTCGAAACAGAAAGCTTTTTATCAGAGGACGAGAAATCAGCCCTCGACAACTTAACCGGCAGAAAAAGATGTTTTTGAAAAAATCGCTAAGCCCCGGGGTCACAATTTCAGCAAAAATCTGACTTTTGGCAATTTACTCAAAAATGGTGCCAAACGGTTGCAAATGCTCCCCTGAAAGGTTTGGCGGTCAAAAGAGAAGGCTTTTTATCGCAGGAAAAGAAATCAGCCCTCGACAACTTCACCGGCAGAAGAAGATTTCATCAAAAATCTGACTTTTGGCAATTCACTCAAAAATGGTGCCAAACGGTTGCAAATGCTCCCCTGAGAGGTTTGGCGGTCGAAAAAGAAGGCTTTTTATAATAGGACAAGTAATCAGCCCTCAACAACTCAACCGGCAGAATTTTTTCTTTGAAAAAATCGCTAAGCCCCGGGGTCACAATTTCATCAATAATATGACTTTCGGCAATTCACTCAAAAATGGTGCCAAACCGTTGCAAATGCTCCCCTGAGAGTTTTGGCATTGGAAACAGAAGGGTTTTCATCATAGCACAAGAAATCAGACCTCGACAACTTAACCGGCAGAAAAAGATTTTTTTGAAAAAATCGCAAAGCCCCGGGGTCACAATTTCATAAAGAATCTGACCTTCGGCAATTCACTCAAAAAAGGTGCCAAACGGTTGCAAATGCTCCCCTGAAAGGTTTGGCGGTCGAAACAGAAAGCTTTTTATCAGAGGACGAGAAATCAGCCCTCGACAACTTAACCGGCAGAAAAAGATTTTTTTGAAAAAATCGCTAAGCCTCGGGGTCACAATTTCAGCAAAAATCTGACTTTTGGCAATTTACTCAAAAATGGTGCCAAACGGTTGCAAATGCTCCCCTGAAAGGTTTGGCGGTCAAAAGAGAAGGCTTTTTATCACAGGACAAGAAATCAGCCCTCGACAACTTAACCGGCGGAAAAAGATTTTTTTTGAAAAAATCCCTAAGCCCCAGGGTCACAATTTCAGCAAAAATCTGACTTTTGGCAATTCACTCAAAAACGGTGCTAAACGGTTGCAAATGCTCCCATGAAAAGTTTGGCAGTCGAAAAAGAAGGCTATTTATCACAGGACAGGAAATCAGCCCTCGACAACTTAACCGGCGGAAAAATATTTTTTTGAAAAAATCACTAAGCCCCGGGGTCACAATTTCAGCAAAAATCTGACTTTTGGCAATTCACTCAAAAAAGGGTGCTAAACGGTAGCTTGTAAATGCTCCCGTGAAAGGTTTGGCGGTCGAAACAGAAGGCTTTTTATCACAGGAGAAGAAACCAGCCCTCGACAACTTAACCGGTGGAAAAAGATTTCTTTGAAAAAATCCCTAAGCCCCGGGGTCACAATTTCAGCAAAAATCTGACTTTTGGCAATTCACTCAAAAATGGGGCTAACCGGTTGCAAATGCTCCCGTGAAAGCTTTTGCAAAGGAAACAGAAGGCTTCTTATCACAGGACAAGAAATCAGCCCTCGACAACTTTACCGACGGAAAAAGATTTTTTTGGAAAAATCCCTAAGCCCCGGGGTCACAATTTCAACAAAAATCTGACTTTTGGCAATTCACTCAAAAATGGTGCTAACCGGTTGCAAATGCTCCCGTGAAAGCTTTTGCAAAGGAAACAGAAGGCTTTTTATCACAGGACAAGAAATCAGCCCACGACAACTTAGCCGGCAGAAAAAGATTTTCTTTGAAAAAACCCCTAAGCCGCGGGGTCACAATTTCAGCAAAAATCTGACTTTTGGCAATTCTCTCAAAAATCATGCCAAACTGTTGCAAATGCTCCCTGAAAGCTTTGGCGAAGGAAACAGAAGGCTTTTTATCACAGGACAAGAAATCAGCCCTCAACAACTTAACCGGCGGAAAAAGATTTTTTTGGAAAAATCCCTAAGCCCTGGGGTCACAATTTCAGCAAAAATCTCACTTTTGGCAATTCAATCAAAAATGGTGCTAAACGGTTGGAAATGCTCCCCTGAACGGTTTGGCGGTCGAAAAGAAGGGTTTTTATCACAGGAGAAGAAATCAGCCCTCGACAACTTAACCGGTGGATAAAGATTTTTCAAAACAATCCCTAAGCCCCGGGGTCACAATTTCACCAAAAATCTGACTTTTGGCAATTCTCTCAAAAATCATGCCAAACTGTTGCAAATGCTCCCCTGAAAGCTTTGGCGAAGGAAAAAGAAGGCTTTTTATAACAGGACAAGAAATCAGCCCTCGACAACCTAAAAGGCGGAAAAAGATTTTTTTGAAAAAATCACTAAGCCCCGGCATCACAATTTCATCAAAAATCTGACTTTTGGCAATTCACTCAAAAATGGTGCTAAACGGTTGCTGGAAAATGCTCCCGTGAAAGGTTTGGCGGTCGAAACAGAAGGCTTTTTATCACAGAACAAGAAATCAGCCCTCGACAACCTAACCGGAGGAAAAACATTTTTTTGAAAAAATCCCTAAGCCCCGGCATCACAATTTCAGCAAAAATCTGACTTTTGGCAATTCACTCAAAAATGGTGCTAAACGGTTGAAACGCTCCCCTTAACGGTTTGGCGGTCGAAACAGAAGCCTTTTTATCACAGGACAAGAAATCAGCCCACGACAACTTAGCCGGCAGAAAAAGATTTTTTTTGAGAAAAATCCCATGCCCCGGGGTCACAATTTCAGCAAAAATCTGACTTTTGGCAATTCACTCAAAAATGGAGCTAAACGGTTGCAAATACTCCCGTGAAAGGTTTGGCAGTGGAAACAGAAGGATTTTTATCACAGGACAAGAAATCAGCCCTCGACAACTTAACCAGCAGAATTTTTTTTTTGAAAAAATCCTTGAGCCCCGGGGTCACAATTTCAGCCAAAATCTGACTATTGGCAATTTACTCAAAAATGGTGCTAAACAGTTGCAAATGCTCCCGTGAAAGGTTTGGCAGTCAAAACAGAAGGCTTTTTATCACAGGAGAAGAAACCAGCCCTCGACAACTTAACCGGTGGATAAAGATTTTTTGAAAAAATCCCTAAGCCCCGGGGTCACAATTTCAGCAAAAATCTGACTTTTGGCAATTCACTCAAAAATGGTGCTAAACGGTTGCAAATGCTCCCGTGAAAGGTTTGGCGGTCGAAACAGAAGGCTTTTTATCACAGGAGAAGAAATCAGCCCTCGACAACTTAACCGGCGGAAAAAGATTTTTTGAAAAAATCCCTAAGCCCCGGGGTCACAATTTCAGCAAAAATCTGACTTTTGGCAATTTACTCAAAAATGGTGCCAAACGGTTGCAAATGCTCCCCTGAAAGGTTTGGCGGTCAAAAGAGAAGGCTTTTTATCGCAGGAAAAGAAATCAGCCCTCGACAACTTCACCGGCAGAAGAAGATTTCATGAAAAATCTGACTTTTGGCAATTCACTCAAAAATGGTGCCAAACGGTTGCAAATGCTCCCCTGAGAGGTTTGGCGGTCGAAAAAGAAGGCTTTTTATAACAGGACAAGTAATCAGCCCTCAACAACTCAACCGGCAGAATTTTTTCTTTGAAAAAATCGCTAAGCCCCGGGGTCACAATTTCATCAATAATATGACTTTCGGCAATTCACTCAAAAATGGTGCCAAACGGTTGCAAATGCTCCCCTGAGAGTTTTGGCATTGGAAACAGAAGGGTTTTCATCATAGGACAAGAAATCAGACCTCGACAACTTAACCGGCAGAAAAAGATTTTTTTGAAAAAATCGCAAAGCCCCGGGGTCACAATTTCATAAAGAATCTGACTTTCGGCAATTCACTCAAAAAAGGTGCCAAACGGTTGCAAATGCTCCCCTGAAAGGTTTGGCGGTCAAAAGAGAAGGCTTTTTATCACCGGACAAGAAATCAGCCCTCGACAACTTAACCGGCGGAAAAAGATTTTTTTTGAAAAAATCCCTAAGCCCCAGGGTCACAATTTCAGCAAAAATCTGACTTTTGGCAATTCACTCAAAAACGGTGCTAAACGGTTGCAAATGCTCCCATGAAAAGTTTGGCAGTCGAAAAAGAAGGCTATTTATCACAGGACAGGAAATCGGCCCACGACAACTTAACCGGCGGAAAAAGATTTTTGTGAAAAAATCCCTAAGCCCCGGGGTCACAATTTCAGCAAAAATCTCACTTTTGGCAATTCACTCAAAAATGGTGCTAAACGGTTGCAAATGCTCCCGTGAAAGGTTTGGCGGTCGAAACGGAAGGCTTTTTATCCGAGGACAAGAAATCAGCCCTCGACAACTTAACCAGCGGAAAAATATTTTTTTGAAAAAATCACTAAGCCCCGGGGTCACAATTTCAGCAAAAATCTGACTTTTGGCAATTCACTCAAAAATGGTGCTAAACGGTAGCTTGTAAATGCTCCCGTGAAAGGTTTGGCAGTCAAAACAGAAGGCTTTTTATCACAGGAGAAGAAACCAGCCCTCGACAACTTAACCGGTGGATAAAGATTTTTTGAAAAAATCCCTAAGCCCCGGGGTCACAATTTCAGCAAAAATCTGACTTTTGGCAATTCACTCAAAAATGGTGCTAAACGGTTGCAAATGCTCCCGTGAAAGGTTTGGCGGTCGAAACAGAAGGCTTTTTATCACAGGAGAAGAAATCAGCCCTCGACAACTTAACCGGCGGAAAAAGATTTTTTGAAAAAATCCCTAAGCCCCGGGGTCACAATTTCAGCAAAAATCTGACTTTTGGCAATTTACTCAAAAATGGTGCCAAACGGTTGCAAATGCTCCCCTGAAAGGTTTGGCGGTCAAAAGAGAAGGCTTTTTATCGCAGGAAAAGAAATCAGCCCTCGACAACTTCACCGGCAGAAGAAGATTTCATCAAAAATCTGACTTTTGGCAATTCACTCAAAAATGGTGCCAAACGGTTGCAAATGCTCCCCTGAGAGGTTTGGCGGTCGAAAAAGAAGGCTTTTTATAACAGGACAAGTAATCAGCCCTCAACAACTCAACCGGCAGAATTTTTTCTTTGAAAAAATCGCTAAGCCCCGGGGTCACAATTTCATCAATAATATGACTTTCGGCAATTCACTCAAAAATGGTGCCAAACGGTTGCAAATGCTCCCCTGAGAGTTTTGGCATTGGAAACAGAAGGGTTTTCATCATAGGACAAGAAATCAGACCTCGACAACTTAACCGGCAGAAAAAGATTTTTTTGAAAAAATCGCAAAGCCCCGGGGTCACAATTTCATAAAGAATCTGACTTTCGGCAATTCACTCAAAAAAGGTGCCAAACGGTTGCAAATGCTCCCCTGAAAGGTTTGGCGGTCAAAAGAGAAGGCTTTTTATCACCGGACAAGAAATCAGCCCTCGACAACTTTACCGATGGAAAAAGATTTTTTTGGAAAAATCCCTAAGCCCCGGGGTCACAATTTCAACAAAAATCTGACTTTTGGCAATTCACTCAAAAATGGTGCTAACCGGTTGCAAATGCTCCCGTGAAAGCTTTTGCAAAGGAAACAGAAGGCTTTTTATCACAGGACAAGAAATCAGCCCACGACAACTTAGCCGGCAGAAAAAGATTTTCTTTGAAAAAACCCCTAAGCCGCGGGGTCACAATTTCAGCAAAAATCTGACTTTTGGCAATTCTCTCAAAAATCATGCCAAACTGTTGCAAATGCTCCCTGAAAGCTTTGGCGAAGGAAACAGAAGGCTTTTTATCACAGGACAAGAAATCAGCCCTCAACAACTTAACCGGCGGAAAAAGATTTTTTTGGAAAAATCCCTAAGCCCTGGGGTCACAATTTCAGCAAAAATCTCACTTTTGGCAATTCTCTCAAGAATCATGCCAAACCTTTGCAAATGCTCCCCTGAAAGCTTTGGCGAAGGAAAAAGAAGGCTTTTTATAACAGGACAAGAAATCAGCCCTCGACAACCTAAAAGGCGGAAAAAGATTTTTTTGAAAAAATCACTAAGCCCCGGCATCACAATTTCAGCAAAAATCTGACTTTTGGCAATTCACTCAAAAATGGTGCTAAACGGTTGCTGGAAAATGCTCCCTTGAAAGGTTTGGCGGTCGAAACAGAAGGCTTTTTATCACAGAACAAGAAATCAGCCCTCAACAACCTAACCGGCGGAAAAACATTTTTTTGAAAAAATCCCTAAGCCCCGGCATCACAATTTCAGCAAAAATCTGACTTTTGGCAATTCACTCAAAAATGGTGCTAAACGGTTGAAATGCTCCCCTGAACGGTTTGGTGGTCGAAACAGAAGCCTTTTTATCACAGGACAAGAAATCAGCCCACGACAACTTAGCCGGCAGAAAAAGATTTTTTTTGAGAAAAATCCCATGCCCCGGGGTCACAATTTCAGCAAAAATCTGACTTTTGGCAATTCACTCAAAAATGGAGCTAAACGGTTGCAAATACTCCCGTGAAAGGTTTGGCAGTGGAAACAGAAGGATTTTTATCACAGGACAAGAAATCAGCCCTCGACAACTTAACCAGCAGAATTTTTTTTTTGAAAAAATCCTTGAGCCCCGGGGTCACAATTTCAGCCAAAATCTGACTATTGGCAATTTACTCAAAAATGGTGCTAAACGGTTGCAAATGCTCCCGTGAAAGGTTTGGCAGTCAAAACAGAAGGCTTTTTATCACAGGAGAAGAAACCAGCCCTCGACAACTTAACCGGTGGATAAAGATTTTTTGAAAAAATCCCTAAGCCCCGGGGTCACACTTTCAGCAAAAATCTGACTTTTGGCAATTCACTCAAAAATGGTGCTAAACGGTTGCAAATGCTCCCGTGAAAGGTTTGGCGGTCGAAACAGAAGGCTTTTTATCACAGGAGAAGAAATCAGCCCTCGACAACTTAACCGGCGGAAAAAGATTTTTTGAAAAAATCCCTAAGCCCCGGGGTCACAATTTCAGCAAAAATCTGACTTTTGGCAATTTACTCAAAAATGGTGCCAAACGGTTGCAAATGCTCCCCTGAAAGGTTTGGCGGTCAAAAGAGAAGGCTTTTTATCGCAGGAAAAGAAATCAGCCCTCGACAACTTCACCGGCAGAAGAAGATTTCATCAAAAATCTGACTTTTGGCAATTCACTCAAAAATGGTGCCAAACGGTTGCAAATGCTCCCCTGAGAGGTTTGGCGGTCGAAAAAGAAGGCTTTTTATAACAGGAGAAGAAATCAGCCCTCGACAACTTAACCGGCGGAAAAAGATTTTTTGAAAAAATCCCTAAGCCCCGGGGTCACAATTTCAGCAAAAATCTGACTTTTGGCAATTTACTCAAAAATGGTGCTAAACGGTTGAAAATGCTCCGTGAAAGGTTTGGCGGTCGAAACAGAAGGCTTTTTATCACAGGAGAAGAAATCAGCCCTCGACAACTTAACCGGCGGAAAAAGATTTTTTGAAAAAATCCCTAAGCCCCGGGGTCACAATTTCAGCAAAAATCTGACTTTTGGCAATTCACTCAAAAATGGAGCTAAACGGTTGCAAATACTCCCGTGAAAGGTTTGGCAGTGGAAACAGAAGGATTTTTATCACAGGACAAGAAATCAGCCCTCGACAACTTAACCAGCAGAATTTTTTTTTTGAAAAAATCCTTGAGCCCCGGGGTCACAATTTCAGCCAAAATCTGACTATTGGCAATTTACTCAAAAATGGTGCTAAACGGTTGCAAATGCTCCCGTGAAAGGTTTGGCAGTCAAAACAGAAGGCTTTTTATCACAGGAGAAGAAACCAGCCCTCGACAACTTAACCGGTGGATAAAGATTTTTTGAAAAAATCCCTAAGCCCCGGGGTCACAATTTCAGCAAAAATCTGACTTTTGGCAATTCACTCAAAAATGTTCCTAGACGGTTGGAAATGCTCCCGTGAAAGGTTTGGCGGTCGAAACAGAAGGCATTTTATCACAGGACAAGAAATCAGCCCTCGACAACTTACCCGGCGGAAAAAGATTTTTTTTTTAAAATCCCTAAGCCCCGGGGTCACAATTTCAGCAAAAATCTGACTTTTGGCAATTCACTCAAAAATGGTGCTAAACGGTAGCTTGTAAATGCTCCCGTGAAAGGTTTGGCGGTCGAAACAGAAGGCTTTTTATCACAGGAGAAGAAACCAGCCCTCGACAACTTAACCGGTGGAAAAAGATTTCTTTGAAAAAATCCCTAAGCCCCGGGGTCACAATTTGAGCAAAAATCTGACTTTTGGCAATTCACTCAAAAATGGGGCTAACCGGTTGCAAATGCTCCCGTGAAAGCTTTTGCAAAGGAAACAGAAGGCTTCTTATCACAGGACAAGAAATCAGCCCTCGACAACTTTACCGACGGAAAAAGATTTTTTTGGAAAAATCCCTAAGCCCCGGGGTCACAATTTCAACAAAAATCTGACTTTTGGCAATTCACTCAAAAATGGTGCTAACCGGTTGCAAATGCTCCCGTGAAAGCTTTTGCAAAGGAAACAGAAGGCTTTTTATCACAGGACAAGAAATCAGCCCACGACAACTTAGCCGGCAGAAAAAGATTTTCTTTGAAAAAACCCCTAAGCCGCGGGGTCACAATTTCAGCAAAAATCTGACTTTTGGCAATTCTCTCAAAAATCATGCCAAACTGTTGCAAATGCTCCCTGAAAGCTTTGGCGAAGGAAACAGAAGGCTTTTTATCACAGGACAAGAAATCAGCCCTCAACAACTTAACCGGCGGAAAAAGATTTTTTTGGAAAAATCCCTAAGCCCTGGGGTCACAATTTCAGCAAAAATCTCACTTTTGGCAATTCAATCAAAAATGGTGCTAAACGGTTGGAAATGCTCCCCTGAACGGTTTGGCGGTCGAAAAGAAGGGTTTTTATCACAGGAGAAGAAATCAGCCCTCGACAACTTAACCGGTGGATAAAGATTTTTCAAAACAATCCCTAAGCCCCGGGGTCACAATTTCACCAAAAATCTGACTTTTGGCAATTCTCTCAAGAATCATGCCAAACCTTTGCAAATGCTCCCCTGAAAGCTTTGGCGAAGGAAAAAGGCTTTTTATAACAGGACAAGAAATCAGCCCTCGACAACCTAAAAGGCGGAAAAAGATTTTTTTGAAAAAATCACTAAGCCCCGGCATCACAATTTCATCAAAAATCTGACTTTTGGCAATTCACTCAAAAATGGTGCTAAACGGTTGCTGGAAAATGCTCCCGTGAAAGGTTTGGCGGTCGAAACAGAAGGCTTTTTATCACAGAACAAGAAATCAGCCCTCAACAACCTAACCGGCGGAAAAACATTTTTTTGAAAAAATCCCTAAGCCCCGGCATCACAATTTCAGCAAAAATCTGACTTTTGGCAATTCACTCAAAAATGGTGCTAAACGGTTGAAATGCTCCCCTGAACGGTTTGGTGGTCGAAACAGAAGCCTTTTTATCACAGGACAAGAAATCAGCCCACGACAACTTAGCCGGCAGAAAAAGATTTTTTTTGAGAAAAATCCCATGCCCCGGGGTCACAATTTCAGCCAAAATCTGACTATTGGCAATTTACTCAAAAATGGTGCTAAACGGTTGCAAATGCTCCCGTGAAAGGTTTGGCAGTCGAAACAGAAGGCTTTTTATCACAGGAGAAGAAACCAGCCCTCGACAACTTAACCGGTGGATAAAGATTTTTTGAAAAAATCCCTAAGCCCCGGGGTCACACTTTCAGCAAAAATCTGACTTTTAGCAATTCACTCAAAAATGGTGCTAAACGGTTGCAAATGCTCCCGTGAAAGGTTTGGCGGTCGAAACAGAAGGCTTTTTATCACAGGAGAAGAAATCAGCCCTCGACAACTTAACCGGCGGAAAAAGATTTTTTGAAAAAATCCCTAAGCCCCGGGGTCACAATTTCAGCAAAAATCTGACTTTTGGCAATTTACTCAAAAATGGTGCCAAACGGTTGCAAATGCTCCCCTGAAAGGTTTGGCGGTCAAAAGAGAAGGCTTTTTATCGCAGGAAAAGAAATCAGCCCTCGACAACTTCACCGGCAGAAGAAGATTTCATCAAAAATCTGACTTTTGGCAATTCACTCAAAAATGGTGCCAAACGGTTGCAAATGCTCCCCTGAGAGGTTTGGCGGTCGAAAAAGAAGGCTTTTTATAACAGGACAAGTAATCAGCCCTCAACAACTCAACCGGCAGAATTTTTTCTTTGAAAAAATCGCTAAGCCCGGGGTCACAATTTCATCAATAATATGACTTTCGGCAATTCACTCAAAAATGGTGCCAAACGGTTGCAAATGCTCCCCTGAGAGTTTTGGCATTGGAAACAGAAGGGTTTTCATCATAGGACAAGAAATCAGACCTCGACAACTTAACCGGCAGAAAAAGATTTTTTTGAAAAAAAAATATTTCATAAAGAATCTGACTTTCGGCAATTCACTCAAAAAAGGTGCCAAACGGTTGCAAATGCTCCCCTGAAAGGTTTGGCGGTCGAAACAGAAAGCTTTTTATCAGAGGACGAGAAATCAGCCCTCGACAACTTAACCGGCAGAAAAAGATTTTTTTGAAAAAATCGCTAAGCCCCGGGGTCACAATTTCAGCAAAAATCTGACTTTTGGCAATTTACTCAAAAATGGTGCCAAACGGTTGCAAATGCTCCCCTGAAAGGTTTGGCGGTCAAAAGAGAAGGCTTTTTATCGCAGGAAAAGAAATCAGCCCTCGACAACTTCACCGGCAGAAGAAGATTTCATCAAAAATCTGACTTTTGGCAATTCACTCAAAAATGGTGCCAAACGGTTGCAAATGCTCCCCTGAGAGGTTTGGCGGTCGAAAAAGAAGGCTTTTTATAACAGGACAAGTAATCAGCCCTCAACAACTCAACCGGCAGAATTTTTTCTTTGAAAAAATCGCTAAGCCCCGGGGTCACACTTTCAGCAAAAATCTGACTTTTGGCAATTCACTCAAAAATGGTGCTAAACGGTTGCAAATGCTCCGTGAAAGGTTTGGCGGTCGAAACAGAAGGCTTTTTATCACAGGAGAAGAAATCAGCCCTCGACAACTTAACCGGCGGAAAAAGATTTTTTGAAAAAATCCCTAAGCCCCGGGGTCACAATTTCAGCAAAAATCTGACTTTTGGCAATTCACTCAAAAATGGAGCTAAACGGTTGCAAATACTCCCGTGAAAGGTTTGGCAGTGGAAACAGAAGGATTTTTATCACAGGACAAGAAATCAGCCCTCGACAACTTAACCAGCAGAATTTTTTTTTTGAAAAAATCCTTGAGCCCCGGGGTCACAATTTCAGCCAAAATCTGACTATTGGCAATTCACTCAAAAATGTTCCTAGACGGTTGCAAATGCTCCCGTGAAAGGTTTGGCGGTCGAAACAGAAGGCTTTTTATCACAGGAGAAGAAACCAGCCCTCGACAACTTAACCGGTGGATAAAGATTTTTTGAAAAAATCCCTAAGCCCCGGGGTCACACTTTCAGCAAAAATCTGACTTTTGGCAATTCACTCAAAAATGGTGCTAAACGGTTGCAAATGCTCCCGTGAAAGGTTTGGCGGTCGAAACAGAAGGCTTTTTATCACAGGAGAAGAAATCAGCCCTCGACATCTTAACCGGCAGAAAAAGATTTTTTTCAAATATCGCAAAGCAACCAGGAGTAAACTAGGAGTAAACTAGGAGAAAACTAGGTGTAAACTAGGAGTAAACTAGGAGCAAACCAGGAGTAAAGTTGGTGTACACTAGGTGTAAACTAGGAGTAAAGTTGGTGTAAACAAGGTGTAAAAAAGGAGTAAACTAGGAGCAAACCAGGAGTAAACTAGGTGTAAACTAGGAGTAAAGTTGGTGTACACTAGGTGTAAACTAGGAGTAAAGTTGGTGTAAACAAGGTGTAAAAAGGAGTAAACTAGGTGTAAAGTAGGAGTAAGGCAGGAGTAAATTAGCCAATCACATGCAGCCCATTGTGTAAATAATGTATACAAAGCAGATACTTTGAGGGAACATCCATTCCTCCTCACCACTATGAGCTGAATAAAGAGCATGAAATCCACTGTCGACTCAGAGAATATTTCATTCTCAGACCATCCAACACTTCTCTGATGAAAAAAGGGATGTCCTATTCAATAATAAATAAATAAATAATAATAGTTTTATTATTTATACCCCACCCATCTGACTGGGTCGTGCCAGCCACGCTCAGCTTCTTGCAGGATAAAATAATATACAATAAAACATCAAACCTTTTTTACCGTATTTTTTGCAGCATAACACTCACTTTTTTCCTCCTAAAAAGTAAGGGGAAATGTCTGTGCGTGTTATGGAGGGAATACCTACGGGTGGCATGCCTATGGATTTTCCTCCTCTAAAAACTATGTGCGTGTTATGGTCGGGTGCGTGTTATAGAGCGAAAATACGGTAACTATATGCCTACTATATGGAAGTTAACAACTGGACAACAGAAATGGATTGTACATGCTCTAATCGGATAAAATAATATACAATAAAACATCAAACCTTTTTTAACTATATGCCTACTATATGGAAGTTAACAACTGGACAACAGAAATGGATTGTACACGCTCTAATGGTAGCTGAGAGGCTGATATTGATAAACTGGAAGAGCAAAGTGATGATCTCCTTTAATCGGTGGCTTGATAATATGGTAACACTTGCAACCTGTGAAGGGACTGCTTACAAACATAGACTGCTTAGATAAATACGACAGTATTTCGAATGAATTTATACAAAATGTAGTTGACTAATTTATATTAGGGCGCGGTCACAATTTCAGCAAAAATCTGATGTTCTGCAATTCACTCACAAATGGTGCCAAACTCTTGCAAATGCTCGCCTGAGAGGTTTTTCAGTCAAAACAGAAGGCTTTTTATCACAGGACAAGAAATCAGCCCTCCACAACTTAACCGGGAGAATTTTTTTTTAAAAAAAAATCGCTAAGCCCCGGGGTCACAATTTCAGCAAAAATCTGACTTTCGGCAATTCACTCAAAACAAGTGCCAAACGGTTGCAAATGCCCCCCTGAGAGGTTTGGCTGTCAAAACAGAAGGCTTTTTATCGCAGGAAAAGAAATCAGCCCTCGACAACTGCACCGGCAGAAGACGATTTCATCAAAAATCTGACTTTCAGCAATTCACTCAAAAATGGTGCCAAACGGTTGCAAATGCTCCCGTGAAAGGTTTGGCGGTCGAAACAGAAGGCTTTTTATCACAGGAGAAGAAATCAGCCCTCGACAACTTAACCGGCGGAAAAAGATTTTTTGAAAAAATCCCTAAGCCCTGGGGTCACAATTTCAGCAAAAATCTGACTTTTAGCAATTCACTCAAAAATGGTGCTAAACGGTTGCGAATGCTCCCCTGAAAGGTTTGGCGATCGAAATTGAAGGCTTTTTATCACAGGACAAGAAATCAGCCCTCGACAACTTAACCGGTGGATAAAGATTTTTTGAAAAAATCCCTAAGCCCCGGGGTCACAATTTCAGCAAAAATCTGACTTTTGGCAATTCACTCAAAAATGTTCCTAGACGGTTGCAAATGCTCCCGTGAAAGGTTTGGCGGTCGAAACAGAAGGCTTTTTATCACAGGACAAGAAATCAGCCCTCCACAACTTAACCGGGAGAATTTTTTTTTTTAAAAAAATCGCTAAGCCCCGGGGTCACAATTTCATCAAAAATCTGACTTTCGGCAATTCACTCAAAACAAGTGCCAAACGGTTGCAAATGCCCACCTGAGAGGTTTGGCTGTCAAAACAGAAGGCTTTTTATCGCAGGAAAAGAAATCAGCCCTCGACAACTGCACCGGCAGAAGACGATTTCATCAAAAATCTGACTTTCAGCAATTCACTCAAAAATGGTGCCAAACGGTTGCAAATGCTCCCCTGAGAGTTTTTGCAGTGGAAACAGAAGGGTTTTCATCATAGGACAAGAAATCAGACCTTGACAAGTTAACCGGCATAAAAAGATTTCTTTGAAAAAGTCGCAAAGCCCCGGGGTCACAATTTCATTAAAAATCTGACTGTCGGCAATTCACTCAAAAATGGTGCCAAATGGTTGCAAATGCTCCCCTGAAAGGTTTGGCGGTCAAAAGAGAATAAAATAAAAGCACACATAAAGTAGGTGTAAACTAGGTGTAAAGTAGGTGTAAACTAGGTGTAAACTAGGAGTAAACTAGGTGCAAAGTAGGAGTAAAGTAGGAGTAAACTAGGAGTAAAGTAGGAGTAAACTAGGTGTGAACAAGGAGTAAAGTAGGAGTAAACTAGGTGTAAAGTAGGAGTAAACTTTTGAGAGGTTTTTCAGTCAAAACAGAAGGCTTTTTATCACAGGACAAGAAATCAGCCCTCCACAACTTAACCGGGAGAATTTTTTAAAAAAAAAAAAATCGCTAAGCCCCGGGGTCACAATTTCATCAAAAATCTGACTTTCGGCAATTCACTCAAAACAAGTGCCAAACGGTTGCAAATGCCCACCTGAGAGGTTTGGCTGTCAAAACAGAAGGCTTTTTATCGCAGGAAAAGAAATCAGCCCTCGACAACTTCACCGGCAGAAGAAGATTTCATCAAAAATCTGACTTTCAGCAATTCACTCAAAAATGGTGCCAAACGGTTGCAAATGCTCCCCTGAGAGTTTTCGCAGTGGAAACAGAAGGGTTTTCATCATAGGACAAGAAATCAGCCCTCGACATCTTAACCGGAAGAAAAAGATTTTTTTGAAAAAATCACTCCCCTGAGAGGTCCCTCAGACCATGTGGTGTAAGAAAAAAATGAACAAATTCCTATGCCCCACAAGTAACCCACAGATGCACTTTAAATAAAAGCACACATAAAGTAGGAGTAAAGAAGGAGTAAAGTAGGTGTAACTTGGAGTAAACTAGGTGTAAAGTATGTGTAAACTAGATGTAAACTAGGAGTAAAGTAGGTGTAAAGGAGGGGTAAACGAGGCGTAAACTAGGTGTAAACCTCCCCTGAGAGTCACAATTTCATGAAAAATCCGACTATCGGCAATTCACTCAAAAAAGGTGCCAAACGGTTCCAAATGCTCACCTGAGAGGTTTGGCGTTCGAAACAGAAGGCTTTTTATTACAGGACAAGAAATCAGCCCTCGACAACTTAACTGGCGGAAAAACATTTTTTTGAAAAAATCCCTAAGCCCCGGGGTCACAATTTCAGCAAAAATCTGACTTTTGGCAATTCACTCAAAAATGGTGCCAAACGGTTGCAAATGCTCCCCTGAAAGGTTTGGCGGTCAAAAGAGAAGGCTTTTTATCACAGGACAAGAAATCAGCCCTCGACAACTTAACCGGCAGAAAAAGATTTTTTTGAAAAAATCGCTAATGCTCCCCTGAGATGTTGTCCACCGCCTCTTCACCGTCCCTGAGACCATGTGGTGTAAGAAAAAAATGAACAAATTCCTATGCCCCACAAGTAACCCACAGATGCATTTCAAATAAAAGCACACATAACGTAGGAGTAAAGTAGGAGTAAACTAGGAGTAAAGTAGGAGTAAACTAGGAGTAAAGTAGGAGTAAACTAGGTGTAAAGTAGGAGTAAACTAGGAGTAAAGTAGGAGTAAACTGGGAGTAAACTAGGAGTAAAGTAGGAGTAAACTAGGTGTAAATTAGGAGTAAACTATGAGTAAAGTAGGAGTAAGCTAGGAGTAAATTAGGATTAAACTAGGTGTAAACAAGGAGTAAAGTAGGAGTAAACTAGGTGTAATGTATATAAAGCAGATACTTTGAGGGAACATCCATTCCTCCTCACCACTATGAGCTGAATAAAGAGCATGAAATCCACTCTCGACTCAGAGTATATTTCATTCTCAGACCCTCCAGCACTTCTCTGATGAAAAAAGGGATGTACTATTCAATAATAAATAAATAATAATAATAGTTTTATTATTTATACCCCACCCATCTGACTGGGTCGTGCCAGCCACACTCAGCAGCTTGCAGAATAAAATAATATACAATAAAACATCAAACCTTTTTTACCGTATTTTTTGCAGCATAACACTCACTTTTTTCCTCCTAAAAAGTAAGGGGAAATGTCTGTGCGTGTTATGGAGGGAATGCCTACGGGTGGCATGCCTATGGATTTTCCTCCTCTAAAAACTATGTGCGTGTTATGTTCGGGTGCGTGTTATAGAGCGAAAATACGGTAACTATATGCCTACTATATGGAAGTTAACAACTGGACAACAGAAATGGATTGTACACACTCTAATGGTAGCTGAGAAGCTGATATTGATAAAGTGGAAGAGCAAAGAGATGATCTCCTTTAATCGGTGGAGTGATAATATGGTAACACTTGCAACCTGTGAACGGACTGCTTACAAACATAGACTGCTTGGATAAATACGACAGTATTTCGAATGAATTTATACAAAATGTAGTTGACTAATTTATATTAGGGCGCCTTCACAATTTCAGCAAAAATCTGATGTTCTGCAATTCACTCACAAATGGTGCCAAACTCTTGCAAATGCTCGCCTGAGAGGTTTTTCAGTCAAAACAGAAGGCTTTTTATCACAGGACAAGAAATCAGCCCTCCACAACTTAACCGGGAGAATTATTTTTTTTAAAAAAATCGCTAAGCCCCGGGGTCACAATTTCATCAAAAATCTGACTTTCGGCAATTCACTCAAAACAAGTGCCAAACGGTTGCAAATGCCCACCTGAGAGGTTTGGCTGTCAAAACAGAAGGCTTTTTATCGCAGGAAAAGAAATCAGCCCTCGACAACTGCACCGGCAGAAGACAATTTCATCAAAAATCTGACTTTCGGCAATTCACTTAAAAATGGTGCCAAACGGTTGCAAATGCTCCCCTGAAAGGTTTGGCTGTCAAAACAGAAGGGTTTTCATCATAGGACAAGAAATCAGCCCTCGACATCTTAACCGGCAGAAAAAGATTTTTTTGAAAAAATCACTCCCCTGAGAGGTCCCTCAGACCATGTGGTGTAAGAAAAAAATGAACAAATTCCTATGCCCCACAAGTAACCCACAGATGCACTTTAAATAAAAGCACACATAAAGTAGGAGTAAAGAAGGAGTAAAGTAGGTGTAACTTGGAGTAAACTAGGTGTAAAGTATGTGTAAACTAGATGTAAACTAGGAGTAAAGTAGGTGTAAAGGAGGGGTAAACGAGGCGTAAACTAGGTGTAAACCTCCCCTGAGAGTCACAATTTCATGAAAAATCCGACTATCGGCAATTCACTCAAAAAAGGTGCCAAACGGTTCCAAATGCTCACCTGAGAGGTTTGGCGTTCGAAACAGAAGGCTTTTTATTACAGGACAAGAAATCAGCCCTCGACAACTTAACTGGCGGAAAAACATTTTTTTGAAAAAATCCCTAAGCCCCGGGGTCACAATTTCAGCAAAAATCTGACTTTTGGCAATTCACTCAAAAATGGTGCCAAACGGTTTCAAATGCTCCCCTGAAAGGTTTGGCGGTCAAAAGAGAAGGCTTTTTATCACAGGACAAGAAATCAGCCCTCGACAACTTAACCGGCAGAAAAAGATTTTTTTGAAAAAATCGCTAATGCTCCCCTGAGATGTTGTCCACCGCCTCTTCACCGTCCCTGAGACCATGTGGTGTAAGAAAAAAATGAACAAATTCCTATGCCCCACAAGTAACCCACAGATGCATTTTAAATAAAAGCACACATAACGTAGGAGTAAAGTAGGAGTAAAGTAGGAGTAAAGTAGGAGTAAACTAGGAGTAAAGTAGGAGTAAACTAGGTGTAAAGTAGGAGTAAACTAGGAGTAAAGTAGGAGTAAACTGGGAGTAAACTAGGAGTAAAGTAGGAGTAAACTAGGTGTAAATTAGGAGTAAACTATGAGTAAAGTAGGAGTAAGCTAGGAGTAAATTAGGATTAAACTAGGTGTAAACAAGGAGTAAAGTAGGAGTAAACTAGGTGTAATGTATATAAAGCAGATACTTTGAGGGAACATCCATTCCTCCTCACCACTATGAGCTGAATAAAGAGCATGAAATCCACTCTCGACTCAGAGTATATTTCATTCTCAGACCCTCCAGCACTTCTCTGATGAAAAAAGGGATGTACTATTCAATAATAAATAAATAATAATAATAGTTTTATTATTTATACCCCACCCATCTGACTGGGTCGTGCCAGCCACACTCAGCAGCTTGCAGAATAAAATAATATACAATAAAACATCAAACCTTTTTTACCGTATTTTTTGCAGCATAACACTCACTTTTTTCCTCCTAAAAAGTAAGGGGAAATGTCTGTGCGTGTTATGGAGGGAATGCCTACGGGTGGCATGCCTATGGATTTTCCTCCTCTAAAAACTATGTGCGTGTTATGTTCGGGTGCGTGTTATAGAGCGAAAATACGGTAACTATATGCCTACTATATGGAAGTTAACAGCTGGACAACAGAAATGGATTGTACACACTCTAATGGTAGCTGAGAAGCTGATATTGATAAACTGGAAGAGCAAAGAGATGATCTCCTTTAATCGGTGGAGTGATAATATGGTAACACTTGCAACCTGTGAACGGACTGCTTACAAACATAGACTGCTTGGATAAATACGACAGTATTTCGAATGAATTTATACAAAATGTAGTTGACTAATTTATATTAGGGCGCCTTCACAATTTCAGCAAAAATCTGATGTTCTGCAATTCACTCACAAATGGTGCCAAACTCTTGCAAATGCTCGCCTGAGAGGTTTTTCAGTCAAAACAGAAGGCTTTTTATCACAGGACAAGAAATCAGCCCTCCACAACTTAACCGGGAGAATTATTTTTTTTTTAAAAATCGCTAAGCCCCGGGGTCACAATTTCATCAAAAATCTGACTTTCGGCAATTCACTCAAAACAAGTGCCAAACGGTTGCAAATGCCCACCTGAGAGGTTTGGCTGTCAAAACAGAAGGCTTTTTATCGCAGGAAAAGAAATCAGCCCTCGACAACTGCACCGGCAGAAGACAATTTCATCAAAAATCTGACTTTCGGCAATTCACTTAAAAATGGTGCCAAACGGTTGCAAATGCTCCCCTGAAAGGTTTGGCGGTCAAAACAGAAGGGTTTTCATCATAGGACAAGAAATCAGCCCTCGACATCTTAACCGGCAGAAAAAGATTTTTTTGAAAAAATCACTCCCCTGAGAGGTCCCTCAGACCATGTGGTGTAAGAAAAAAATGAACAAATTCCTATGCCCCACAGGTAACCCACAGATGCACTTTAAATAAAAGCACACATAAAGTAGGAGTAAAGAAGGAGTAAAGTAGGTGTAACTTGGAGTAAACTAGGTGTAAAGTATGTGTAAACTAGATGTAAACTAGGAGTAAAGTAGGTGTAAAGGAGGGGTAAACGAGGCGTAAACTAGGTGTAAACCTCCCCTGAGAGGTTTACACCGGGATCACAATTTCATGAAAAATCCGACTATCGGCAATTCACTCAAAAAAGGTGCCAAACGGTTCCAAATGCTCACCTGAGAGGTTTGGCGTTCGAAACAGAAGGCTTTTTATTACAGGACAAGAAATCAGCCCTCGACAACTTAACTGGCGGAAAAACATTTTTTTGAAAAAATCCCTAAGCCCCGGGGTCACAATTTCAGCAAAAATCTGACTTTTGGCAATTCACTCAAAAATGGTGCTAATTGGTTGCAAATGCTCTCGTGAAAGCTTTTGCAAAGGAAACAGAAGGCTTTTTATCACAGGACAAGAAATCAGCCCTCGACATCTTAACCGGCAGAAAAAGATTTTTTTGAAATATCGCAAAGCAACTAGGAGTAAACTAGGAGTAAACTAGGTGTAAACTAGGAGTAAACTAGGTTTAAACTAGGAGTAAAGTTGCTGTACACTAGGTGTAAACTTGGTGTACACTAGGTGTAAACTAGGAGTAAAGTTGGTGTAAACTGGGTGTAAACTAGGAGTAAAGTTGGTGTAAAGTAGGAGTAAGGCAGGAGTAAATTAGCCAATCACATGCAGCCCATTGTGTAAATAATGTATGTAAAGCAGATACTTTGAGGGAACAGCCATTCCTCCTCACCACTATGAGTTGAATAAAGAGCATGAAATCCACTCTCGACTCAGAGTATATTTCATTCTCAGACCCTCCAACACTTCTCTGATGAAAAAAGGGATGTCCTATTCAATAATAAATAAATAAATAATAATAGTTTTATTATTTATACCCCACCCATCTGACTGGGTCGTGCCAGCCACGCTCAGCTTCTTGCAGGATAAAATAATATACAATAAAACATCAAACCTTTTTTACCGTATTTTTTGCAGCATAACACTCACTTTTTTCCTCCTAAAAAGTAAGGGGAAATGTCTGTGCGTGTTATGGAGGGAATGCCTACGGGTGGCATGCCTATGGATTTTCCTCCTCTAAAAACTATGTGCGTGTTATGGTCGGGTGCGTGTTATAGAGCGAAAATACGGTAACTATATGCCTACTATATGGAAGTTAACAACTGGACAACAGAAATGGATTGTACACGCTCTAATCGGATAAAATAATATACAATAAAACATCAAACCTTTTTTAACTATATGCCTACTATATGGAAGTTAACAACTGGACAACAGAAATGGATTGTACACGCTCTAATGGTAGCTGAGAGGCTGATATTGATAAACTGGAAGAGCAAAGAGATGATCTCCTTTAATCGGTGGCTTGATAATATGGTAACACTTGCAACCTGTGAAGGGACTGCTTACAAACATAGACTGCTTAGATAAATACGACAGTATTTCGAATGAATTTATACAAAATGTAGTTGACTAATTTATATTAGGGCGCGGTCACAATTTCAGCAAAAATCTGATGTTCTGCAATTCACTCACAAATGGTGCCAAACTCTTGCAAATGCTCGCCTGAGAGGTTTTTCAGTCAAAACAGAAGGCTTTTTATCACAGGACAAGAAATCAGCCCTCCACAACTTAACCGGGAGAATTTTTTTAAAAAAAAAAATCGCTAAGCCCCGGGGTCACAATTTCATCAAAAATCTGACTTTCAGCAATTCACTCAAAACAAGTGCCAAACGGTTGCAAATGCCCACCTGAGAGGTTTGGCTGTCAAAACAGAAGGCTTTTTATCGCAGGAAAAGAAATCAGCCCTCGACAACTGCACCAGCAGAAGAAGATTTCATCAAAAATCTGACTTTCGGCAATTCACTCAAAAATGGTGCCAAACGGTTGCAAATGCTCCCGTGAAAGGTTTGGCGGTCGAAACAGAAGGCTTTTTATCACAGGAGAAGAAATCAGCCCTCGACAACTTAACCGGCGGAAAAAGATTTTTTGAAAAAATCCCTAAGCCCTGGGGTCACAATTTCAGCAAAAATCTGACTTTTAGCAATTCACTCAAAAATGGTGCTAAACGGTTGCGAATGCTCCCCTGAAAGGTTTGGCGATCGAAATTGAAGGCTTTTTATCACAGGACAAGAAATCAGCCCTCGACAACTTAACCGGTGGATAAAGATTTTTTGAAAAAATCCCTAAGCCCCGGGGTCACAATTTCGGCAAAAATCTGACTTTTGGCAACTCAAAAATGTTCCTAGACGGTTACAAATGCTCCCGTGAAAGGTTTGGCGGTCGAAACAGAAGGCTTTTTATCACAGGACAAGAAATCAGCCCTCCACAACTTAACCGGGAGAATTTTTTTTTAAAAAAAAATCGCTAAGCCCCGGGGTCACAATTTCATCAAAAATCTGACTTTCGGCAATTCACTCAAAACAAGTGCCAAACGGTTGCAAATGCCCACCTGAGAGGTTTGGCTGTCAAAACAGAAGGCTTTTTATCGCAGGAAAAGAAATCAGCCCTCGACAACTGCACCGGCAGAAGACGATTTCATCAAAAATCTGACTTTCAGCAATTCACTCAAAAATGGTGCCAAACGGTTGCAAATGCTCCCCTGAGAGTTTTCGCAGTGGAAACAGAAGGGTTTTCATCATAGGACAAGAAATCAGACCTTGACAAGTTAACCGGCATAAAAAGATTTCTTTGAAAAAGTCGCAAAGCCCCGGGGTCACAATTTCATTAAAAATCTGACTGTCGGCAATTCACTCAAAAATGGTGCCAAATGGTTGCAAATGCTCCCCTGAAAGGTTTGGCGGTCAAAAGAGAATAAAATAAAAGCACACATAAAGTAGGTGTAAACTAGGTGTAAAGTAGGTGTAAACTAGGTGTAAAGTAGGAGTAAACTAGGTGCAAAGTAGGAGTAAAGTAGGAGTAAACTAGGAGTAAAGTAGGAGTAAACTAGGTGTGAACAAGGAGTAAAGTAGGAGTAAACTAGGTGTAAAGTAGGAGTAAACTTTTGAGAGATTTTTCAGTCAAAACAGAAGGCTTTTTATCACAGGACAAGAAATCAGCCCTCCACAACTTAACCGGGAGAATTTTTTTTAAAAAAAAAATCGCTAAGCCCCGGGGTGACAATTTCATCAAAAATCTGACTTTCGGCAATTTACTCAAAACAAGTGCCAAACGGTTGCAAATGCCCACCTGAGAGGTTTGGCTGTCAAAACAGAAGGCTTTTTATCGCAGGAAAAGAAATCAGCCCTCGACAACTTCACCGGCAGAAGAAGATTTCATCAAAAATCTGACTTTCAGCAATTCACTCAAAAATGGTGCCAAACGGTTGCAAATGCTCCCCTGAGAGTTTTCGCAGTGGAAACAGAAGGGTTTTCATCATAGGACAAGAAATCAGCCCTCGACATCTTAACCGGAAGAAAAAGATTTTTTTGAAAAAATCACTCCCCTGAGAGGTCCCTCAGACCATGTGGTGTAAGAAAAAAATGAACAAATTCCTATGCCCCACAAGTAACCCACAGATGCACTTTAAATAAAAGCACACATAAAGTAGGAGTAAAGAAGGAGTAAAGTAGGTGTAACTTGGAGTAAACTAGGTGTAAAGTATGTGTAAACTAGATGTAAACTAGGAGTAAAGTAGGTGTAAAGGAGGGGTAAACGAGGCGTAAACTAGGTGTAAACCTCCCCTGAGAGTCACAATTTCATGAAAAATCCGACTATCGGCAATTCACTCAAAAAAGGTGCCAAACGGTTCCAAATGCTCACCTGAGAGGTTTGGCGTTCGAAACAGAAGGCTTTTTATTACAGGACAAGAAATCAGCCCTCGACAACTTAACTGGCGGAAAAACATTTTTTTGAAAAAATCCCTAAGCCCCGGGGTCACAATTTCAGCAAAAATCTGACTTTTGGCAATTCACTCAAAAATGGTGCTAATTGGTTGCAAATGCTCTCGTGAAAGCTTTTGCAAAGGAAACAGAAGGCTTTTTATCACAGGACAAGAAATCAGCCCTCGACATCTTAACCGGCAGAAAAAGATTTTTTTGAAATATCGCAAAGCAACTAGGAGTAAACTAGGTGTAAACTAGGAGTAAACTAGGTTTAAACTAGGAGTAAAGTTGCTGTACACTAGGTGTAAACTTGGTGTACACTAGGTGTAAACTTGGTGTACACTAGGTGTAAACTAGGAGTAAAGTTGGTGTAAACTGGGTGTAAACTAGGAGTAAAGTTGGTGTAAAGTAGGAGTAAGGCAGGAGTAAATTAGCCAATCACATGCAGCCCATTGTGTAAATAATGTATATAAA
Source organism: Podarcis filfolensis (assembly GCF_964270895.1). Classification (NCBI taxonomy): domain Eukaryota; kingdom Metazoa; phylum Chordata; class Lepidosauria; order Squamata; family Lacertidae; genus Podarcis; species Podarcis filfolensis. The sequence goes on from NW_028149492.1 coordinate 97,296, forward strand.
GCAGATACTTTGAGGGAACAGCCATTCCTCCTCACCACTATGAGTTGAATAAAGAGCATGAAATCCACTCTCGACTCAGAGTATATTTCATTCTCAGACCCTCCAACACTTCTCTGATGAAAAAAGGGATGTCCTCTTCAATAATAAATAAATAAATAATAATAGTTTTATTATTTATACCCCACCCATCTGACTGGGTCGTGCCAGCCACGCTCAGCTTCTTGCAGGATAAAATAATATACAATAAAACATCAAACCTTTTTTACCGTATTTTTTGCAGCATAACACTCATTTTTTCCTCCTAAAAAGTAAGGGGAAATGTCTGTGCGTGTTATGGAGGGAATGCCTACGGGTGGCATGCCTATGGATTTTCCTCCTCTAAAAACTATGTGCGTGTTATGGTCGGGTGCGTGTTATAGAGCGAAAATACGGTAACTATATGCCTACTATATGGAAGTTAACAACTGGACAACAGAAATGGATTGTACACGCTCTAATCGGATAAAATAATATACAATAAAACATCAAACCTTTTTTAACTATATGCCTACTATATGGAAGTTAACAACTGGACAACAGAAATGGATTGTACACGCTCTAATGGTAGCTGAGAGGCTGATATTGATAAACTGGAAGAGCAAAGAGATGATCTCCTTTAATCGGTGGCTTGATAATATGGTAACACTTGCAACCTGTGAAGGGACTGCTTACAAACATAGACTGCTTAGATAAATACGACAGTATTTCGAATGAATTTATACAAAATGTAGTTGACTAATTTATATTAGGGCGCGGTCACAATTTCAGCAAAAATCTGATGTTCTGCAATTCACTCACAAATGGTGCCAAACTCTTGCAAATGCTCGCCTGAGAGGTATTTCAGTCAAAACAGAAGGCTTTTTATCACAGGACAAGAAATCAGCCCTCCACAACTTAACCGGGAGAATTTTTTTTTAAAAAAAAATCGCTAAGCCCCGGGGTCACAATTTCATCAAAAATCTGACTTTCGGCAATTCACTCAAAACAAGTGCCAAACGGTTGCAAATGCCCACCTGAGAGGTTTGGCTGTCAAAACAGAAGGCTTTTTATCGCAGGAAAAGAAATCAGCCCTCGACAACTGCACCGGCAGAAGACAATTTCATCAAAAATCTGACTTTCAGCAATTCACTCAAAAATGGTGCCAAACGGTTGCAAATGCTCCCGTGAAAGGTTTGGCGGTCGAAACAGAAGGCTTTTTATCACAGGAGAAGAAATCAGCCCTCGACAACTTAACCGGCGGAAAAAGATTTTTTGAAAAAATCCCTAAGCCCCGGGGTCACAATTTCAGCAAAAATCTGACTTTTGGCAATTCACTCAAAAATGGTGCTAAACGGTTGCAAATGCTCCCGTGAAAGGTTTGGCGGTCGAAACAGAAGGCTTTTTATCACAGGAGAAGAAATCAGCCCTCGACAACTTAACCAGCAGAAATTTTTTTATGAAAAAATCCCTAAGCCCCGGGTTCACAATTTCAGCAAAAATCTGACTTTTGGCAATTCACTCAAAAATGGTGCTAAACGGTTTCAAATGCTCCCGTGAAAGGTTTGGCAGTGGAAACAGAAGGCTTTTTATCACAGGACAAGAAATCAGCCCTCGACAACTTAACCGGTGGATAAAGATTTTTTGAAAAAATCCCTAAGCCCCGGGGTCACAATTTCAGCAAAAATCTGACTTTTGGCAATTCACTCAAAAATGTTCCTAGACGGTTGCAAATGCTCCCGTGAAAGGTTTGGCGGTCGAAACAGAAGGCTTTTTATCACAGGACAAGAAATCAGCCCTCCACAACTTAACCGGGAGAATTTTTTTTTAAAAAAAATCGCTAAGCCCCGGGGTCACAATTTCATCAAAAATCTGACTTTCGGCAATTCACTCAAAACAAGTGCCAAACGGTTGCAAATGCCCACCTGAGAGGTTTGGCTGTCAAAACAGAAGGCTTTTTATCGCAGGAAAAGAAATCAGCCCTCGACAACTGCACCGGCAGAAGACGATTTCATCAAAAATCTGACTTTCAGCAATTCACTCAAAAATGGTGCCAAACGGTTGCAAATGCTCCCCTGAGAGTTTTCGCAGTGGAAACAGAAGGGTTTTCATCATAGGACAAGAAATCAGACCTTGACAAGTTAACCGGCATAAAAAGATTTCTTTGAAAAAGTCGCAAAGCCCCGGGGTCACAATTTCATTAAAAATCTGACTGTCGGCAATTCACTCAAAAATGGTGCCAAATGGTTGCAAATGCTCCCCTGAAAGGTTTGGCGGTCAAAAGAGAATAAAATAAAAGCACACATAAAGTAGGTGTAAACTAGGTGTAAAGTAGGTGTAAACTAGGTGTAAAGTAGGAGTAAACTAGGTGCAAAGTAGGAGTAAAGTAGGAGTAAACTAGGAGTAAAGTAGGAGTAAACTAGGTGTGAACAAGGAGTAAAGTAGGAGTAAACTAGGTGTAAAGTAGGAGTAAACTTTTGAGAGGTTTTTCAGTCAAAACAGAAGGCTTTTTATCACAGGACAAGAAATCAGCCCTCCACAACTTAACCGGGAGAATTTTTCCTCCTCTAAAAACTATGTGCGTGTTATGTTCGGGTGCGTGTTATAGAGCGAAAATACGGTAACTATATGCCTACTATATGGAAGTTAACAACTGGACAACAGAAATGGATTGTACACACTCTAATGGTAGCTGAGAAGCTGATATTGATAAACTGGAAGAGCAAAGAGATGATCTCCTTTAATCGGTGGAGTGATAATATGGTAACACTTGCAACCTGTGAACGGACTGCTTACAAACATAGACTGCTTGGATAAATACGACAGTATTTCGAATGAATTTATACAAAATGTAGTTGACTAATTTATATTAGGGCGCCTTCACAATTTCAGCAAAAAAATGATGTTCTGCAATTCACTCACAAATGGTGCCAAACTCTTGCAAATGCTCGCCTGAGAGGTTTTTCAGTCAAAACAGAAGGCTTTTTATCACAGGACAAGAAATCAGCCCTCCACAACTTAACCGGGAGAATTTTTTTTTTAAAAAAAATCGCTAAGCCCCGGGGTGACAATTTCATCAAAAATCTGACTTTCGGCAATTCACTCAAAACAAGTGCCAAACGGTTGCAAATGCCCACCTGAGAGGTTTGGCTGTCAAAACAGAAGGCTTTTTATTGCAGGAAAAGAAATCAGCCCTCGACAACTGCACCGGCAGAAGAAGATTTCATCAAAAATCTGACTTTCGGCAATTCACTTAAAAATGGTGCCAAACGGTTGCAAATGCTCCCCTGAAAGGTTTGGCGGTCAAAACAGAAGGGTTTTCATCATAGGACAAGAAATCAGCCCTCGACATCTTAACCGGCAGAAAAAGATTTTTTTGAAAAAATCACTCCCCTGAGAGGTCCCTCAGACCATGTGGTGTAAGAAAAAAATGAACAAATTCCTATGCCCCACAGGTAACCCACAGATGCACTTTAAATAAAAGCACACATAAAGTAGGAGTAAAGAAGGAGTAAAGTAGGTGTAACTTGGAGTAAACTAGGTGTAAAGTATGTGTAAACTAGATGTAAACTAGGAGTAAAGTAGGTGTAAAGGAGGGGTAAACGAGGCGTAAACTAGGTGTAAACCTCCCCTGAGAGGTTTACACCGGGGTCACAATTTCATGAAAAATCCGACTATCGGCAATTCACTCAAAAAAGGTGCCAAACGGTTCCAAATGCTCACCTGAGAGGTTTGGCGTTCGAAACAGAAGGCTTTTTATTACAGGACAAGAAATCAGCCCTCGACAACTTAACCGGCAGAAAAAGATTTTTTTGAAAAAATCGCTAATGCTCCCCTGAGATGTTGTCCACCGCTTCTTAACCGTCCCTGAGACCATGTGGTGTAAGAAAAAAATGAACAAATTCCTATGCCCCACAAGTAACCCACAGATGCATTTTAAATAAAAGCACACATAACGTAGGAGTAAACTAGGAGTAAAGTAGGAGTAAAGTAGGAGTAAAGTAGGAGTAAAGTAGGAGTAAACTAGGTGTAAAGTAGGAGTAAACTAGGAGTAAATTGGAGTAAAGTAGGAGTAAACTAGGAGTAAAGTACGAGTAAACTAGGTGTAAAGTAGGAGTAAACTAGGAGTAAAGTAGGAGTAAAGTAGGAGTAAACTAGGTGTAAAGTAGGAGTAAACTAGGAGTAAAGTAGGAGTAAACTAGGAGTAAATTAGGATTAAACTAGGTGTAAACAAGGAGTAAAGTAGGAGTAAACTAGGTGTAAAGTAGGAGTAAGGCAGGAGTAAATTCGCCAATCACATGCAGCCCATTGTGTAAATAATGTATATAAAGCAGATACTTTGAGGGAACATCCATTCCTCCTCACCACTATGAGCTGAATAAAGAGCATAAAATCCACTCTCGACTCAGAGTATATTTCATTCTCAGACCCTCCAGCACTTCTCTGATGAAAAAAGGGATGTACTATTCAATAATAAATAAATAATAATAATAGTTTTATTATTTATACCCCACCCATCTGACTGGGTCGTGCCAGCCACACTCAGCAGCTTGCAGAATAAAATAATATACAATAAAACATCAAACCTTTTTTACCGTATTTTTTGCAGCATAACACTCACTTTTTTCCTCCTAAAAAGTAAGGGGAAATGTCTGTGCGTGTTATGGAGGGAATGCCTACGGGTGGCATGCCTATGGATTTTCCTCCTCTAAAAACTATGTGCGTGTTATGTTCGGGTGCGTGTTATAGAGCGAAAATACGGTAACTATATGCCTACTATATGGAAGTTAACAACTGGACAACAGAAATGGATTGTACACACTCTAATGGTAGCTGAGAGGCTGATATTGATAAACTGGAAGAGCAAAGAGATGATCTCCTTTAATCGGTGGAGTGATAATATGGTAACACTTGCAACCTGTGAACGGACTGCTTACAAACATAGACTGCTTGGATAAATACGACAGTATTTCGAATGAATTTATACAAAATGTAGTTGACTAATTTATATTAGGGCGCCTTCACAATTTCAGCAAAAATCTGATGTTCTGCAATTCACTCACAAATGGTGCCAAACTCTTGCAAATGCTCGCCTGAGAGGTTTTTCAGTCAAAACAGAAGGCTTTTTATCACAGGACAAGAAATCAGCCCTCCACAACTTAACCGGGAGAATTTTTTTTTTTTTAAAAAATCGCTAAGCCCCGGGGTCACAATTTCATCAAAAATCTGACTTTCGGCAATTCACTCAAAACAAGTGCCAAACGGTTGCAAATGCCCACCTGAGAGGTTTGGCTGTCGAAACAGAAGGCTTTTTATCGCAGGAAAAGAAATCAGCCCTCGACAACTGCACCGGCAGAAGAAGATTTCATCAAAAATCTGACTTTCGGCAATTCACTTAAAAATGGTGCCAAACGGTTGCAAATGCTCCCCTGAAAGGTTTGGCGGTCAAAACAGAAGGGTTTTCATCATAGGACAAGAAATCAGCCCTCGACATCTTAACCGGCAGAAAAAGATTTTTTTGAAAAAATCACTCCCCTGAGAGGTCCCTCAGACCATGTGGTGTAAGAAAAAAATGAACAAATTCCTATGCCCCACAGGTAACCCACAGATGCACTTTAAATAAAAGCACACATAAAGTAGGAGTAAAGAAGGAGTAAAGTAGGTGTAACTTGGAGTAAACTAGGTGTAAAGTATGTGTAAACTAGATGTAAACTAGGAGTAAAGTAGGTGTAAAGGAGGGGTAAACGAGGCGTAAACTAGGTGTAAACCTCCCCTGAGAGGTTTACACCGGGGTCACAATTTCATGAAAAAACCGACTATCGGCAATTCACTCAAAAAAGGTGCCAAACGGTTCCAAATGCTCACCTGAGAGGTTTGGCGTTCGAAACAGAAGGCTTTTTATTACAGGACAAGAAATCAGCCCTCGACAACTTAACTGGCGGAAAAACATTTTTTTGAAAAAATCCCTAAGCCCCGGGGTCACAATTTCAGCAAAAATCTGACTTTTGGCAATTCACTCAAAAATGGTGCCAAACGGTTTCAAATGCTCCCCTGAAAGGTTTGGCGGTCAAAAGAGAAGGCTTTTTATCGCAGGAAAAGAAACCAGCCCTCGACAACTGCACCGGCAGAAGAAGATTTCATCAAAAATCTGACTTTCGGCAATTCACTCAAAAATGGTGCCAAACGGTTGCAAATGCTCCCCTGAGAGTTTTGGAAGTGGAAACAGAAGGGTTTTCATCATAGGACAAGAAATTAGACCTCGACAACTTAACCGGCAGAAAAAGATTTTTTTGAAAAAATCGCAAAGCCCCAGGGTCACAATTTCATAAAAAATCTGACTTTCGGCAATTCACTCAAAAATGGTGCCAAACGGTTGCAAATGCTCTCCTGAAAGGTTTGGCGGTCAAAACAGAAGGCTTTTTATCACAGGACAAGAAATCAGCCCTCGACATCTTAACCGGCAGAAAAAGATTTTTTTCAAATATCGCAAAGCAACTAGGAGTAAACTAGGAGTAAACTAGGAGAAAACTAGGTGTAAACTAGGAGTAAACTAGGAGCAAACCAGGAGTAAAGTTGGTGTACACTAGGTGTAAACTAGGAGTAAAGTTGGTGTAAACAAGGTGTAAAAAAGGAGTAAACTAGGAGCAAACCAGGAGTAAACTAGGTGTAAACTAGGAGTAAAGTTGGTGTACACTAGGTGTAAACTAGGAGTAAAGTTGGTGTAAACAAGGTGTAAAAAGGAGTAAACTAGGTGTAAAGTAGGAGTAAGGCAGGAGTAAATTAGCCAATCACATGCAGCCCATTGTGTAAATAATGTATATAAAGCAGATACTTTGAGGGAACATCCATTCCTCCTCACGACTAGGAGCTGAATAAAGAGCATGAAATCCACTCTCGACTCAGAGAATATTTCATTCTCAAACCCTCCAACACTTCTCTGATGAAAAAAGGGATGTCCTATTCAATAATAAATAAATAATAATAATAGTTTTATTATTTATACCCCACCCATCTGACTGGGTCGTGCCAGCCACGCTCAGCAGCTTGCAGGATAAAATAATATACAATAAAACATCAAACCTTTTTTAACTATATGCCTACTATATGGAAGTTAACAACTGGACAACAGAAATGGATTGAACACACTCTAATGGTAGCTGAGAGGCTGATATTGAGAAACTGGAAGAGCAAAGAGATTATCTCTTTAATCGGTGGAGTGATAATATGGTAACACTTGCAACCTGTGAACGGACTGCTTACAAACATAGACTGCTTGGATAAATACGACAGTATTTCGAATGAATTTATACAAAATGTAGTTGACTAATTTATATTAGGGCGCGGTCACAATTTCAGCAAAAATCTGATGTTCTGCAATTCACTCACAAATGGTGCCAAACTCTTGCAAATGCTCGCCTGAGAGGTTTTTCAGTCAAAACAGAAGGCTTTTTATCACAGGACAAGAAATCAGCCCTCCACAACTTAACCGGGAGAATTTTTTTTTTTTAAAAAAATCGCTAAGCCCCGGGGTCACAATTTCATCAAAAATCTGACTTTCGGCAATTCACTCAAAACAAGTGCCAAACGGTTGCAAATGCCCACCTGAGAGGTTTGGCTGTCGAAACAGAAGGCTTTTTATCGCAGGAAAAGAAATCAGCCCTCGACAACTGCACCGGCAGAAGAAGATTTCATCAAAAATCTGACTTTCGGCAATTCACTTAAAAATGGTGCCAAACGGTTGCAAATGCTCCCCTGAAAGGTTTGGCGGTCAAAACAGAAGGGTTTTCATCATAGGACAAGAAATCAGCCCTCGACATCTTAACCGGCAGAAAAAGATTTTTTTGAAAAAATCACTCCCCTGAGAGGTCCCTCAGACCATGTGGTGTAAGAAAAAAATGAACAAATTCCTATGCCCCACAGGTAACCCACAGATGCACTTTAAATAAAAGCACACATAAAGTAGGAGTAAAGAAGGAGTAAAGTAGGTGTAACTTGGAGTAAACTAGGTGTAAAGTATGTGTAAACTAGATGTAAACTAGGAGTAAAGTAGGTGTAAAGGAGGGGTAAACGAGGCGTAAACTAGGTGTAAACCTCCCCTGAGAGGTTTACACCGGGGTCACAATTTCATGAAAAATCCGACCATCGGCAATTCACTCAAAAAAGGTGCCAAACGGTTCCAAATGCTCACCTGAGAGGTTTGGCGTTCGAAACAGAAGGCTTTTTATTACAGGACAAGAAATCAGCCCTCGACAACTTAACTGGCGGAAAAACATTTTTTTGAAAAAATCCCTAAGCCCCGGGGTCACAATTTCAGCAAAAATCTGACTTTTGGCAATTCACTCAAAAATGGTGCCAAACGGTTGCAAATGCACCCCTGAAAGGTTTGGCGGTCAAAAGAGAAGGCTTTTTATCGCAGGAAAAGAAATCAGGCCTCGACAACTGCACCGGCAGAAGAAGATTTCATCAAAAATCTGACTTTCGGCAATTCACTCAAAAATGGTGCCAAACGGTTGCAAATGCAATCCTGAGAGGTTTGGCGGTCGAAAAAGAAGGCTTTTTATAACAGGACAAGTAATCAGCCCTCAACAACTCAACCGGCAGAATTTTTTCTTTGAAAAAATCGCTAAGCCCCGGGGTCACAATTTCATCAATAATATGACTTTCGGCAATTCACTCAAAAATGGTGCCAAACGGTTGCAAATGCTCCCCTGAGAGTTTTGGCATTGGAAACAGAAGGGTTTTAATCATAGGACAAGAAATCAGACCTCGACAACTTAACTGGCAGAAAAAGATTTTTTTGAAAAAATCGCTAAGCCCCGGGGTCACAATTTCAGCAAAAATCTGACTTTTGGCAATTTACTCAAAAATGGTGCCAAACAGTTGCAAATGCTCCCCTGAAAGGTTTGGCGGTCAAAAGAGAAGGCTTTTTATCACAGGACAAGAAATCAGCCCTCGACAACTTAACCGGCGGAAAAAGATATTTTTTAAAAAAATCCCTAAGCCCCAGGGTCACAATTTCAGCAAAAATCTGACTTTTGGCAATTCACTCAAAAACGGTGCTAAACGATTGCAAATACTCCCGTGAAAAGTTTGGCAGTCGAAAAAGAAGGCTATTTATCACAGGACAGGAAATCGGCCCACGACAACTTAACCGGCGGAAAAAGATTTTTGTGAAAAAATCAATAAGCCCCGGCGTCACAATTTCAGCAAAAATATGACTTTTGGCAATTCACTCAAAACAAGTGCCAAACGGTTGTAAATGCCCACCCGAGAGGTTTGGCTGTCAAAACAGAAGGCTTTTTATCGCAGGAAAAGAAATCAGCCCTCGACAACTTCACCGGCAGAAGAAGATTTCATCAAAAATCTGACCTTTGGCAATTCACTCAAAAATGGTGCCAAACGGTTGCAAATGCTCCCCTGAGAGGTTTGGCGGTCGAAAAAGAAGGCTTTTTATAACAGGACAAGTAATCAGCCCTCAACAACTCAACCGGCAGAATTTTTTCTTTGAAAAAATCGCTAAGCCCCGGGGTCACAATTTCATCAATAATATGACTTTCGGCAATTCACTCAAAAATGGTGCCAAATGGTTGCAAATGCTCCCCTGAGAGTTTTGGCATTGGAAACAGAAGGGTTTTCATCATAGCACAAGAAATCAGACCTCGACAACTTAACCGGCAGAAAAAGATTTTTTTGAAAAAATCGCAAAGCCCCGGGGTCACAATTTCATAAAGAATCTGACCTTCGGCAATTCACTCAAAAAAGGTGCCAAACGGTTGCAAATGCTCCCCTGAAAGGTTTGGCGGTCGAAACAGAAAGCTTTTTATCAGAGGACGAGAAATCAGCCCTCGACAACTTAACCGGCAGAAAAAGATTTTTGTGAAAAAATCCCTAAGCCCCGGGGTCACAATTTCAGCAAAAATCTCACTTTTGGCAATTCACTCAAAAATGGTGCTAAACGGTTGCAAATGCTCCCGTGAAAGGTTTGGCGGTCGAAACAGAAGGCGTTTTATCCCAGGACAAGAAATCAGCCCTCGACAACTTAACCGGCGGAAAAATATTTTTTTGAAAAAATCACTAAGCCCCGGGGTCACAATTTCAGCAAAAATCTGACTTTTGGCAATTCACTCAAAAATGGTGCCAAACGGTTGCAAATGCTCCCCTGAGAGGTTTGGCGGTCGAAAAAGAAGGCTTTTTATAACAGGACAAGTAATCAGCCCTCAACAACTCAACCGGCAGAATTTTTTCTTTGAAAAAATCGCTAAGCCCCGGGGTCACAATTTCATCAATAATATGACTTTCGGCAATTCACTCAAAAATGGTGCCAAACGGTTGCAAATGCTCCCCTGAGAGTTTTGGCATTGGAAACAGAAGGGTTTTCATCATAGCACAAGAAATCAGACCTCGACAACTTAACCGGCAGAAAAAGATTTTTTTGAAAAAATCGCAAAGCCCCGGGGTCACAATTTCATAAAGAATCTGACCTTCGGCAATTCACTCAAAAAAGGTGCCAAACGGTTGCAAATGCTCCCCTGAAAGGTTTGGCGGTCGAAACAGAAAGCTTTTTATCAGAGGACGAGAAATCAGCCCTCGACAACTTAACCGGCAGAAAAAGATTTTTCTGAAAAAATCCCTAAGCCCCGGGGTCACAATTTCAGCAAAAATCTGACTTTTGGCAATTCACTCAAAAATGGTGCTAAACGGTAGCTTGTAAATGCTCCCGTGAAAGGTTTGGCGGTCGAAACAGAAGGCTTTTTATCACAGGAGAGGAAACCAGCCCTCGACAACTTAACTGGTGGAAAAAGATTTCTTTGAAAAAATCCCTAAGCCCCGGGGTCACAATTTCAGCAAAAATCTGACTTTTGGCAATTCACTCAAAAATGGTGCTAACCGGTTGCAAATGCTCCCGTGAAAGCTTTTGCAAAGGAAACAGAAGGCTTTTTATCACAGGACAAGAAATCAGCCCACGACAACTTAGCCGGCAGAAAAAGATTTTCTTTGAAAAAATCCCTAAGCCGCGGGGTCACAATTTCAGCAAAAATCTCACTTTTGGCAATTCACTCAAAAATGGTGCTAAACGGTTGGAAATGCTCCCCTGAACGATTTGGCGGTCGAAAAGAAGGGTTTTTATCACAGGAGAAGAAATCAGCCCTCGACAACTTAACCGGTGGATAAAGATTTTTCAAAACAATCCCTAAGCCCCGGGGTCACAATTTCACCAAAAATCTGACTTTTGGCAATTCTCTCAAAAATCATGCCAAACTGTTGCAAATGCTCCCCTGAAAGCTTTGGCGAAGGAAAAAGAAGGCTTTTTATAACAGGACAAGAAATCAGCCCTCGACAACCTAAAAGGCGGAAAATTTTTTTTTTGAAAAAATCACTAAACCCCGGCATCACAATTTCAGCAAAAATCTGACTTTTGGCAATTCACTCAAAAATGGTGCTAAACGGTTGCTGGAAAATGCTCCCGTGAAAGGTTTGGCGGTCGAAACAGAAGGCTTTTTATCACAGAACAAGAAATCAGCCGTTGACAACCTAACCGGCAGAATTTTTTTTTTAAAAAAATCAGTAAGCCCCGGGGTCACAATTTCAGCAAAAATCTGACTTTTGGCAATTCACTCAAAAATGGTGCTAAACGGTTGCAAATGCTCCCCTGAACGGTTTGGCGGTCGAAACAGAAGCCTTTTTATCACAGGACAAGAAATCAGTCCACGACAACTTAGCCGGCAGAAAAAGATTTTTTTTGAGAAAAATCCCATGCCCCGGGGTCACAATTTCAGCAAAAATCTGACTTTTGGCATTTCTCTCAAAAATCATGCCAAAATGTTGCAAATGCTCCCCTGACAGCTTTGGTGAAGGAAACAGGAGGCTCTTTATAGCAGGACAGGAAATCAGCCCTCGACAACTTAACCGGTGGATAAAGATTTTTTTAAAAAATCCCTAAGCCACGGGGTCACAATTTCAGCAAAAATCTGACTTTTGGCAATTCACTCAAAAATGGAGCTAAACGGTTGCAAATGCTCCCGTGAAAGGTTTGGCAGTGGAAACAGAAGGATTTTTATCACAGGACAAGAAATCAGCCCTCGACAACTTAACCAGCAGAATTTTTTTTTTGAAAAAATCCTTGAGCCCCGGGGTCACAATTTCAGCCAAAATCTGACTATTGGCAATTTACTCAAAAATGGTGCTAAACGGTTGCAAATGCTCCCGTGAAAGGTTTGGCAGTCAAAACAGAAGGCTTTTTATCACAGGAGAAGAAACCAGCCCTCGACAACTTAACCGGCAGAAATATTTTTTTGAAAAAATCCCTAAACCCCGGGGTGACAATTTCAGCAAAAATCTGACTTTTGGCAATTCACTCAAAAATGGTGCTAAACGGTTGCAAATGCTCCCGTGAAAATTTGGCGGTCGAAACAGAAGCCTTTTTATCACAGGAGAAGAAATCAGCCCTCAACAACTTAACCGGCGGATAAAGATTTTTTGAAAAAATCCCTAAGCCCCGGGGTCACAATTTCAGCAAAAATCTGACTTTTAGCAATTCACTCAAAAATGGTGCTAAACGGTTGCTAATGCTCCCCTGAAAGGTTTGGCGGTCGAAATAGAAGGTTTTTTATCACAGGAGAAGAAATCAGCCCTCGACAACTTAACCGGCAAAAAAAGATTTTTTGAAAAAATCCCTAAGCCCTGGGGTCACAATTTCAGCAAAAATCTGACTTTTAGCAATTCACTCAAAAATGGTGCTAAACGGTTGCGAATGCTCCCGTGAAAGGTTTGGCGATCGAAATTGAAGGCTTTTTATCACAGGACAAGAAATCAGCCCTCGACAATTTAACCGGTGGATAAAGATTTTTTGAAAAAATCCCCGGGGTCACAATTTCATCAAAAATCTGACTTTCGGCAATTCACTCAAAAATGTTCCTAGACGGTTGCAAATGCTCCCGTGAAAGGTTTGGCGGTCGAAACAGAAGGCTTTCTATCACAGGACAAGAAATCAGCCCTCGACAACTTAACCGGCAGAAATATTTTTTTGAAAAAATCCCTAAGCTCCGGGGTCATAATTTCAGCAAAAATCTGACTTTTGGCAATTCACTCAAAAATGATGCTAAACGGTTGGAAATGCTCCCCTGAACTATTTGGCGGTCGAAAAGAAGGGTTTTTATCACAGGAGAAGAAATCAGCCCTCGACAACTTAACCGGCGGAAAAAGATTTTTTTGAAAAAATCCCTCAGCCCCGGGGTCACAATTTCAGCAAAAATCTGACTTTTGGCAATTCACTCAAAAATGGTGCTAAACGGTTTCTTGTAAATGCTCCCGTGAAAGGTTTGGCGGTCGAAACAGAAGGCTTTTTATCACAGGAGAAGAAATCAGCCCTCGACAACTTAACCAGCAGAATTTTATTTTTTGAAAAAATCCCTAAGCCCCGGGGTCACAATTTCAGCAAAAATCTGACTTTTGGCAATTCACTCAAAAATGGAGCTAAACGGTTGCAAATACTCCCGTGAAAGGTTTGGGAGTGGAAACAGAAGGATTTTTATCACAGGACAAGAAATCAGCCCTCGACAACTTAACCAGCAGAATTTTTTTTTTGAAAAAATCCTTGAGCCCCGGGGTCACAATTTCAGCCAAAATCTGACTATTGGCAATTTACTCAAAAATGGTGCTAAACGGTTGCAAATGCTCCCGTGAAAGGTTTGGCAGTCAAAACAGAAGGCTTTTTATCACAGGAGAAGAAACCAGCCCTCGACAACTTAACCGGCAGAAATATTTTTTTGAAAAAATCCCTAAACCCCTTGGTGACAATTTCAGCAAAAATCTGACTTTTGGCAATTCACTCAAAAATGGTGCTAAACGGTTGCAAATGCTCCCGTGAAAATTTGGCGGTCGAAACAGAAGCCTTTTTATCACAGGAGAAGAAATCAGCCCTCAACAACTTAACCGGCGGATAAAGATTTTTTGAAAAAATCCCTAAGCCCCGGGGTCACAATTTCAGCAAAAATCTGACTTTTAGCAATTCACTCAAAAATGGTGCTAAACGGTTGCGAATGCTCGCCTGAAAGGTTTGGCGGTCGAAATAAAAGGTTTTTTATCACAGGAGAGGAAATCAGCCCTCGACAACTTAACCGGCGGAAAAAGATTTTTTGAAAAAATCCCTAAGCCCTGGGGTCACAATTTCAGCAAAAATCTGACTTTTAGCAATTCACTCAAAAATGGTGCTAAACGGTTGCGAATGCTCCCGTGAAAGGTTTGGCGATCGAAATTGAAGGCTTTTTATCACAGGACAAGAAATCAGCCCTCGACAATTTAACCGGTGGATAAAGATTTTTTGAAAAAATCCCCGGGGTCACAATTTCAGCAAAAATCTGACTTTTGGCAATTCACTCAAAAATGTTCCTAGACGGTTGCAAATGCTCCCGTGAAAGGTTTGGCGGTCGAAACAGAAGGCTTTCTATCACAGGACAAGAAATCAGCCCTCGACAACTTAACCGGCAGAAATATTTTTTTGAAAAAATCCCTAAGCCCCGGGGTCATAATTTCAGCAAAAAACTGACTTTTGGCAATTCACTCGAAAATGGTGCTAAACGGTTGCAAATGCTCCCGTGAAAGGTTTGGCGGTCGAAAAAGAAGGCTTTTTATAACAGGACAAGAAATCAGCCCTCGACAACTTAACCGGCGGAAAAAGATTTTTTTGAAAAAATCCCTAAGCCCCGGGGTCACAATTTCAGCAAAAATCTGACTTTTAGCAATTCACTCAAAAATGGTGCTAAACGGTTGCGAATGCTCCCCTGAAAGGTTTGGCGGTCGAAACAGAAGGCTTTTTATCACAGGACAAGAAATCAGCCCTCGACAACTTAACCGGCGGAAAAAGATTTTTTGAAAAAATCCCTAAGCCCCGGGGCCACAATTTCAGCAAAAATTTGACTATTGGGAATTTACTCAAAAATGGTGATAAACGGTTGCAAATGCTCGCGTGAAAAGTTTGGCGGTCGAAACAGAAGGCTTTTTATCACAGGAGAAGAAATCAGCCCTCAACAACTTAACCGGCGGATAAATATTTTTTGAAAAAATCCCTAACCCCCGTGGTTACAATTTCAGCAAAAATCTGACTTTTGGCAATTCACTCAAAAATGGTGCTAAACGGTTGCAAATGCTCCCGTGAAAGGTTTGGCACTGGAAACAGAAGGCTTTTTATCACAGGAGAAGAAATCAGCCCTCGACAACTTAACCGGCGGAAAAAGATTTTTTGAAAAAATCCCTAAGCCCCGGGGTCACAATTTCAGCAAAAATCTGACTTTTAGCAATTCACTCAAAAATGGTGCTAAACGGTTGCGAATGCTCCCCTGAAAGGTTTGGCGGTCGAAACAGAAGGCTTTTTATCACAGGACAAGAAATCAGCCCTCGACAACTTAACCGGCGGAAAAAGATTTTTTGAAAAAATCCCTAAGCCCCGGGGCCACAATTTCAGCAAAAATTTGACTATTGGGAATTTACTCAAAAATGGTGATAAACGGTTGCAAATGCTCGCGTGAAAAGTTTGGCGGTCGAAACAGAAGGCTTTTTATCACAGGAGAAGAAATCAGCCCTCAACAACTTAACCGGCGGATAAATATTTTTTGAAAAAATCCCTAACCCCCGTGGTTACAATTTCAGCAAAAATCTGACTTTTGGCAATTCACTCAAAAATGGTGCTAAACGGTTGCAAATGCTCCCGTGAAAGGTTTGGCACTGGAAACAGAAGGCTTTTTATCACAGGAGAAGAAATCAGCCCTCGACAACTTAACCGGCGGAAAAAGATTTTTTGAAAAAATCCCTAAGCCCCGGGGTCACAATTTCAGCAAAAATCTGACTTTTGGCAATTCACTCAAAAATGTTCCTAGACGGTTGCAAATGCTCCCGTGAAAGGTTTGGCGGTCGAAACAGAAGGCTTTTTATCACAGGACAAGAAATCAGCCCTCGACAACTTAACCGGCAGAAATATTTTTTTGAAAAAATCCCTAAGCCCCGGGGTCACAATTTCAGCAAAAATCTAACTTTTAACAATTAACTCAAAAATGTTGTAAACGGTTGCAAATTCTCCCCTGAAAGGTTTGGCGGTCGAAATAGAAGGCTTTTAATCACAGGAGAAGAAATCAGCCCTCGACAACTTAACCAGCAGAAATTTTTTTATGAAAAAATCCCTAAGCCCCGGGTTCACAATTTTAGCAAAAATCTGACTTTTGGCAATTTACTCAAAAATGGTGATAAACGGTTGCAAATGCTCGCGTGAAAGGTTTGGCAGTGGAAACAGAAGGCTTTTTATCACAGGACAAGAAATCAGCCCTCGACAACTTAACCGGTGGAAAAAGATTTTTTTGAAGAAATCCCTAAGCCCCGGGGTCAAAATTTCAGCAATAATCTGACTTTTGGCAATTCACTCAAAAATGGTGCTAAACGGTTGCAAATGCTCCCGTGAAAGGTTTGGCAGTGGAAACAGTAGGCTTTTTATCACAGGAGAAGAAATCAGCCCTCGAAAACTTAACCTGCAGAATTTTTTTTTTAAAAAAAATCCCTAAGCCCCGGGGTCACAATTTCAGCAAAAATCTGACTTTTGGCCATTCACTCAAAAATGGTGCTAAACGGTTGCAAATGCTCGCGTGAAAGGTTTGGCGGTCGAAACAGAAGGCTTTTTATCAGAGGAGAAGAAATCAGCCCTTGACAACTTAACCGGCAGAAAAAGATTTTGTGAAAAAATCCCTAAGCCCTGGGGTCACAATTGCAGCAAAAATCTGCCTTTTGTCAATTCACTCAAAAATGGTCCTAGACGGTTGCAAATGCTCCCGTGAAAGGTTTCTCGGTCGAAACAGAAGGCTTTTTATCACAGGACAAGAAATCAGCCCTCGACAACTTAACCGGCAGAAAAAGATTTTTTTGAAAAAATCCCTAAGCCCCGGGATCACAATTTCAGCAAAAAACTGACTTTTGGCAATTCACTCAAAAATGGTGCTAAACGGTTGCAAATGCTCCCGTGAAACATTTGGCGGTCGAAACAGAAGGCTTTTTATCACAGGAGAAGAAATCAGCCCTCGACAACTTAACCGGCGGATAAAGATTTTTTTGAAAAAATCCCTAAGCCCCGAGGTCACAATTTCAGCAAAAATCTGACTTTTAGCAATTCACTCAAAAATGGTGCTAAACGGTTGCGAATGCTCCCCTGAAGAGTTTGGCGGTCGAAACAGACGGCTTTTTATCACAGGAGAAGAAATCAGCCCTCGACAACTTAACCGGCAGAAATTTTTTTTTTGAAAAAATCCCTAAGCCCCGGGATCACAATTTCAGCAAAAATCTGACTTTTATCAATTCACTCAAAAATGGTGCTAAACGGTTGCAAATGCTCCCATGATAGGTTTGGTGGTCAAAACAGAAGGCTTTTTATCACAGGACAAGAAATCAGCCCTCGACAATTTAACCGGCAGAAAAAGATTTTTTTGAAAAAATCCCTAAGCCCCGGGATCACAATTTCAGCAAAAAACTGACTTTTGGCAATTCACTCAAAAATGTTCCTAGACGGTTGCAAGTGCTCCCGTGAAAGGTTTGGCGGTCGAAACAGAAGGCTTTTTATCACAGGACAAGAAATTAGCCCTCGACAACTTAACTGGCAGAATTTTTTTTTTGAAAAAATCAGTAAGCCCCGGGGTCACAATTTAAGCAAAAATCTGACTTTTGGCAATTCACTCAAAAATGGTGCTAAACGGTTGCAAATGCTCCGTTGAAAGTTTGGCTATCGAAATGGAAGGCTTTTTATCACAGGACAAGTAATCAGCCCTCGACAACTTAACCGGCAGAAAAAGATTTTTTTGAAAAAAACCGTAAGCACCGGGGTCACAATTTCAGCAAAAATCTGACTTTTGGCAATTCACTCAAAAATGGTGCTAAACGGTTGCAAATGCTCCCGTGAAAGGTTTGGCGGTCGAAACAGAAGGCTTTTTATCACAGGAGAAGAAATCAGCCCTCGACAACTTAACCAGCAGAAATTTTTTTATGAAAAAATCCCTAAGCCCCGGGTTCACAATTTCAGCAAAAATCTGACTTTTGGCAATTCACTCAAAAATGGTGCTAAATGGTTTCAAATGCTCCCGTGAAAGGTTTGGCAGTGGAAACAGAAGGCTTTTTATCACAGGACAAGAAATCAGCCCTCGACAACTTAACCGGCGGAAAAAGATTTTTTTTAAGAAATCCCTAAGCCCCGGGGTCACAATTTCAGCAAAAATCTGACTTTTGGCCATTCACTCAAAAATGGTGCTAAACGGTTGCAAATGCTCGCGTGAAAGGTTTGGCGGTCGAAACAGAAGGCTTTTTATCACAGGACAAGAAATCAGCCCTCAACAAGGTAACTGGCGGAAAAAGATTTTTTGAAAAAATCCCTAAGCCCCGGGGTTACAATTTCAGCAAAAATCTGACTTTTGGCAATTCACTCAAAAATGGTGCTAAACGGTTGCAAATGCTCCCCTGAAAGGTTTGGCGGTCGAAACAGAAGGCTTTTTATCACAGGAGAAGAAATCAGCCCTCGACAACTTAACCAGCAGAATTTTATTTTTTGAAAAAATCCCTAAGCCCCGGGGTCACAATTTCAGCAAAAATCTGACTATTGGGAATTTACTCAAAAATGGTGCTAAACGGTTGCAAATGCTCGCGTGAAAGGTTTGGCGGTCGAAACAGAAGGCTTTTTATTACAGGAGAAGAAATCAGCCCTCGACAACTTAACCGGCGGAAAAAGATTTTTTGAAAAAATCCCTAAGCCCCGGGGTCACAATTTCAGCTAAAAACTTACCTTTAGCAATTCACTCAAAAATGGTGCTAAACGGTTGCGAATGCTCCCCTGAAAGGTTTGGCGATCGAAATTGAAGGCTTTTTATCACAGGAGAAGAAATCATCCCTCGACAACTTAACCGGTGGATAAAGATTTTTTGAAAAATTCCCTAAGCCCTGGGGTCACAATTTCAGCAAAAATCTGACTTTTGGCAATTCACTCAAAAATGTTCCTAGACGGTTGCAAATGCTCCCGTGAAAGGTTTGGCGGTTGAAACAGAAGGCTTTTTATCACAGGACAAGAAATCAGCCCTCGACAACTTAACCGGCAGAAATATTTTTTTGAAAAAATCCCTAAACCCCGGGGTGACAATTTCAGCAAAAATCTAAGTTTTGGCAATTCACTCAAAAATGGTGCTAAACGGTTTCAAATGCTCCCGTGAAAGGTTTGGCGGTCGAAAAAGACGGCTTTTTATAACAGGACAAGAAATCAGCCCTCGACAACTTAACCGGCGGAAAAAGATTTTTTTGAAAAAATCCCTAAGCCCCGGCATCACAATTTCAGCAAAAATCTGACTTTTGGCAATTCACTCAAAAATGGTGCTAAACGGTTGCAAATGCTCCCGTGAAAGGTTTGGCGGTCGAAATAGAAGGCTTTTTATCACAGGAGAAGAAATCAGCCCTCGACAACTTAAACGGCGGAAAAAGATTTTTTGAAAAAATCCCTAAGCCCCGGGGTCACAATTTCAGCAAAAATCTGACTATTGGGAATTTACTCTAAAATGGTGCTAAACGGTTGCAAATGCTCGCGTGAAAGGTTTGGCTGTCGAAACAGAAGGCTTTTTATCACAGGAGAAGAAATCAGCCCTCGACAACTTAACCGGCGGAATAAGATTTTTTTGAAAAAATCCCTAAGCCCCGGGGTCACAATTTCAGAAAAATCTGACTTTTGGCAATTCACTCAAAAATGGTGCTAAACGGTTGCAAATGCTCCCATGATAGGTTTGGTGGTCAAAACAGAAGGCTTTTTATCACAGGACAAGAAATTAGCCCTCGACAACTTAACCGGCAGAATTTTTTTTTTGAAAAAATCAGTAAGCCCCGGGGTCACAATTTAAGCAAAAATCTGACTTTTGGCAATTCACTCAAAAATGGTGCTAAACGGTTGCAAATGCTCCCGTGAAAGTTTGGCTATCGAAATAGAAGGCTTTTTATCACAGGACAAGTAATCAGCCCTCGACAACTTAACCGGCAGAAAAAGATTTTTTTGAAAAAAACCGTAAGCACCGGGGTCACAATTTCAGCAAAAATCTGACTTTTGGCAATTCACTCAAAAATGGTGCTAAACGGTTGCAAATGCTCCCGTGAAAGGTTTGGCGGTCGAAACAGAAGGCTTTTTATCACAGGAGAAGAAATCTGCCCTCGACAACTTAACCAGCAGAAATTTTTTTATGAAAAAATCCCTAAGCCCCGGGTTCACAATTTCAGCAAAAATCTGACTTTTGGCAATTCACTCAAAAATGGTGCTAAACGGTTGCAAATGCTCCCGTGAAAGGTTTGGCAGTGGAAACAGTAGGCTTTTTATCACAGGAGAAGAAATCAGCCCTCGACAACTTAACCGGCGGAAAAAGATTTTTTTGAAGAAATCCCTAAGCCCCGGGGTCACAATTTCAGCAATAATCTGACTTTTGGCAATTCACTCAAAAATGGTGCTAAACGGTTGCAAATGCTCCCGTGAAAGGTTTGGCAGTGGAAACAGTAGGCTTTTTATCACAGGAGAAGAAATCAGCCCTCGACAACTTAACCAGCAGAATTTTTTTTTTTGAAAAAATCCCTAAGCCCCGGGGTCACAATTTCAACAAAAATCTGACTTTTGGCCATTCACTCAAAAATGGTGCTAAACGGTTGCAAATGCTCCCGTGAAAGGTTTGGCGGTCGAAACAGAAGGCTTTTTATCACAGGACAAGAAATCAGCCCTCAACAAGGTAACTGGCGGAAAAAGATTTTTTGAAAAAATCCCTAAGCCCCGGGGTCACAATTTCAGCAAAAATCTGACTTTTGGCAATTCACTCAAAAATGTTGCTAAACGGTTGCAAATGCTCCCGTGAAAGGTTTGGCGGTCGAAACAGAAGGCTTTTTATCACAGGAGAAGAAATCAGCCCTCGACAACTTAACCGGCGGAAAAAGATTTTTTTGAAAAAATCCCTAAGCCCCGGGTTCACAATTTCAGCAATAATCTGACTTTTGGCAATTCACTCAAAAATGGTGCTAAACGGTTGCAAATGCTCCCGTGAAAGGTTTGGCAGTGGAAACAGTAGGCTTTTTATCACAGGAGAAGAAATCAGCCCTCGAAAACTTAACCAGCAGAATTTTTTTTTTTGAAAAAATCCCTAAGCCCCGGGGTCACAATTTCAGCAAAAATCTGACTTTTGGCCATTCACTCAAAAATGGTGCTAAACGGTTGCAAATGCTCGCGTGAAAAGTTTGGCGGTCGAAACAGAAGGCTTTTTATCAGAGGAGAAGAAATCAGCCCTCGACAACTTAACCGGCAGAAAAAGATTTTGTGAAAAAATCCCTAAGCCCTGGGGTCACAATTGCAGCAAAAATCTGCCTTTTGTCAATTCACTCAAAAATGGTCCTAGACGGTTGCAAATGCTCCCGTGAAAGGTTTCTCGGTCGAAACAGAAGGCTTTTTATCACAGGACAAGAAATCAGCCCTCGACAACTTAACCGGCAGAAAAAGATTTTTTTGAAAAAATCCCTAAGCCCCGGGATCACAATTTCAGCAAAAAACTGACTTTTGGCAATTCACTCAAAAATGGTGCTAAACGGTTGCAAATGCTCCCGTGAAACATTTGGCGGTCGAAACAGAAGGCTTTTTATCACAGGAGAAGAAATCAGCCCTCGACAATTTAACCGGCGGATAAAGATTTTTTTGAAAAAATCCCTAAGCCCCGAGGTCACAATTTCAGCAAAAATCTGACTTTTAGCAATTCACTCAAAAATGGTGCTAAACGGTTGCGAATGCTCCCCTGAAGAGTTTGGCGGTCGAAACAGAAGGCTTTTTATCACAGGAGAAGAAATCAGCTCTCGACAACTTAACCGGTGGATAAAGATTTTTTGAAAAAATCCCTGAGCCCCGGGGTCACAATTTCAGCAAAAATCTGACTTTTGGCAATTCACTCAAAAATGGTCCTAGACGGTTGCAAATGCTCCCGTGAAAGGTTTGGCAGTGGAAACAGTAGGCTTTTTATCACAGGAGAAGAAATCAGCCCTCGACAACTTAACCAGCAGAATTTTTTTTTTTGAAAAAATCCCTAAGCCCCGGGGTCACAATTTCAACAAAAATCTGACTTTTGGCCATTCACTCAAAAATGGTGCTAAACGGTTGCAAATGCTCCCGTGAAAGGTTTGGCGGTCGAAACAGAAGGCTTTTTATCACAGGACAAGAAATCAGCCCTCAACAAGGTAACTGGCGGAAAAAGATTTTTTGAAAAAATCCCTAAGCCCCGGGGTCACAATGTCAGCAAAAATCTGACTTTTGGCAATTCACTCAAAAATGTTGCTAAACGGTTGCAAATGCTCCCGTGAAAGGTTTGGCGGTCGAAACAGAAGGCTTTTTATCACAGGAGAAGAAATCAGCCCTCGACAACTTAACCGGCGGAAAAAGATTTTTTTGAAAAAATCCCTAAGCCCCGGGTTCACAATTTCAGCAATAATCTGACTTTTGGCAATTCACTCAAAAATGGTGCTAAACGGTTGCAAATGCTCCCGTGAAAGGTTTGGCAGTGGAAACAGTAGGCTTTTTATCACAGGAGAAGAAATCAGCCCTCGAAAACTTAACCAGCAGAATTTTTTTTTTTGAAAAAATCCCTAAGCCCCGGGGTCACAATTTCAGCAAAAATCTGACTTTTGGCCATTCACTCAAAAATGGTGCTAAACGGTTGCAAATGCTCGCGTGAAAAGTTTGGCGGTCGAAACAGAAGGCTTTTTATCAGAGGAGAAGAAATCAGCCCTCGACAACTTAACCGGCAGAAAAAGATTTTGTGAAAAAATCCCTAAGCCCTGGGGTCACAATTGCAGCAAAAATCTGCCTTTTGTCAATTCACTCAAAAATGGTCCTAGACGGTTGCAAATGCTCCCGTGAAAGGTTTCTCGGTCGAAACAGAAGGCTTTTTATCACAGGACAAGAAATCAGCCCTCGACAACTTAACCGGCAGAAAAAGATTTTTTTGAAAAAATCCCTAAGCCCCGGGATCACAATTTCAGCAAAAAACTGACTTTTGGCAATTCACTCAAAAATGGTGCTAAACGGTTGCAAATGCTCCCGTGAAACATTTGGCGGTCGAAACAGAAGGCTTTTTATCACAGGAGAAGAAATCAGCCCTCGACAATTTAACCGGCGGATAAAGATTTTTTTGAAAAAATCCCTAAGCCCCGAGGTCACAATTTCAGCAAAAATCTGACTTTTAGCAATTCACTCAAAAATGGTGCTAAACGGTTGCGAATGCTCCCCTGAAGAGTTTGGCGGTCGAAACAGAAGGCTTTTTATCACAGGAGAAGAAATCAGCTCTCGACAACTTAACCGGTGGATAAAGATTTTTTGAAAAAATCCCTGAGCCCCGGGGTCACAATTTCAGCAAAAATCTGACTTTTGGCAATTCACTCAAAAATGGTCCTAGACGGTTGCAAATGCTCGCGTGAAAGGTTTGGCGGTCAAAACAGAAGGCTTTTTATCAGAGGAGAAGAAATCAGCCCTCGACAACTTAACCGGCGAAAAAAGATTTTGTGAAAAAATCCCTAAGCCCTGGGGTCAAAATTGCAGCAAAAATCTGACTTTTGGCAATTCACTCAAAAATGGTCCTAGACGGTTGCAAATGCTCCCGTGAAAGGTTTCTCGGTCGAAACAGAAGGCTTTTTATCACAGGACAAGAAATCAGCCCTCGACAACTTAACCAGCAGAAATTTTTTTTTTGAAAAAATCCCTAAGCCCCGGGATCACAATTTCAGCAAAAATCTGACTTTTGTCAATTCACTCAAAAATGGTGCTAAACGGTTGCAAATGCTCCCATGATAGGTTTGGTGGTCAAAACAGAAGGCTTTTTATCACAGGACAAGAAATCAGCCCTCGACAACTTAACCGGCGGAAAAAGATTTTGTGAAAAAATCCCTAAGCCCTGGGGTCACAATTGCAGCAAAAATCTGACTTTTGGCAATTCACTCAAAAATGGTCCTAGACGGTTGCAAATGCTCCCGTGAAAGGTTTCTCGGTCGAAACAGAAGGCTTTTTATCACAGGACAATAAATCAGCCCTCGACAACTTAACCGGCAGAATTTTTTTTAAAAAAAAAATCCCTAAGCCCCGGGGTCACAATTTCAGCAAAAATCTGACTTTTGGCAATTCACTCAAAAATGGTGCTAAACGGTTGCAAATGCTCCCATGATAGGTTTGGTGGTCAAAACGGAAGGCTTTTTATCACAGGACAAGAAATCAGCCCTCGACAATTTAACCGGCAGAAAAAGATTTTTTTGAAAAATCCCTAAGCCCCGGGATCACAATTTCAGCAAAAAACTGACTTTTGGCAATTCACTCAAAAATGGTGCTAAACGGTTGCAAATGCTCCCGTGAAACATTTGGCGGTCGAAACAGAAGGCTTTTTATCACAGGAGAAGAAATCAGCCCTCGACAACTTAACCGGCGGATAAAGATTTTTTTGAAAAAATCCCTAAGCCCCGAGGTCACAATTTCAGCAAAAATCTGACTTTTAGCAATTCACTCAAAAATGGTGCTAAACGGTTGCGAATGCTCCCCTGAAGAGTTTGGCGGTCGAAACAGAAGGCTTTTTATCACAGGAGAAGAAATCAGCTCTCGACAACTTAACCGGTGGATAAAGATTTTTTGAAAAAATCCCTAAGCCCCGGGGTCACAATTTCAGCAAAAATCTGACTTTTGGCAATTCACTCAAAAATGATGCTAAACGGTTGCAAATGCTCCTGTGAAAGGTTTGGCGGTCGAAACAGAAGGCTTTTTATCACAGGACAAGAAATCAGCCCTCGACAACTTAACCAGTAGATTTTTTTTTTTGAAAAAATCCCTTAGCCCCGGGGCCACAATTTCAGCAAAAATCTGACTATTGGGAATTTACTCAAAAATGGTGCTAAACGGTTGCAAATGTTCACGTGAAAGGTTTGGCGGTCAAAACAGAAGGCTTTTTATCACAGGAGAAGAAACCAGCCCTCGACAACCTAACCGGCGGAAAAAGATTTTTTGAAAAAATCCCTAAGCCCTGGGGTCACAATTTCAGCAAAAATCTGACTTTTGGCAATTCACTCAAAAATGGTGCTAAACGGTTGCAAATGCTCCCATGATAGGTTTGGCGGTCAAAACAGAAGGCTTTTTATCACAGGACAAGAAATCAGCCCTCGACAACTTAACGGGCGGAAAAAGATTTTTTTGAAAAAATCCCTAAGCCACGGGATCAGAATTTCAGCAAAAAACTGACTTTTCGCAGTTCACTCAAAAATAGTGAAAACGGTTGCAAATCCTCCCCTGAAAGCTTTTGCAAAGGAAACAGAAGGCTTTTTATCACAGGAGAAGAAATCAGCCCACGACCACTTAGCCGGCAGAAAAAGATTTTTTTTGAAAATATCATTAAGCCCTGGGGTCACAATTTCAGCAAAAATCTGACTTTTGGCAATTCTCTCAAAAATCATGCCAAACTGTTGCAAATGCTCCCCTGAAAGCTTTGGCGAAGGAAACAGAAGGCTTTCTGTAATAGGACAAGAAATCAGCCCTCGACAACTTAACCGGCGAAAAAGATTTTTTGAAAAAATCCCTAAGCCCTGGGGTCACAATTGCAGCAAAAATCTGACTTTTGGCAATTCACTCAAAAATGTTGCTAAACGGTTAAAAATGCTCCCGTGAAAGGTTTGGCGGTCGATACAGAAGGCTTTTTATCACAGGACAAGAAATCAGCCCTCGACAACTTATCCGGCGGAAAAAGATTTTTTTGAAAAAATCCCTAATTTCACAATTTCACAATTTCAGCAATAATCTGACTTTTGGCAGTTCACTCAAAAATAGTAAAAACGGTTACAAATGCTCCCGTGAAAGGTTTGGCGGTCGAAACAGTAGGCTTTTTCACACAGGACAAGAAATCAGCCCTCGACAACTTATCCGGCGGAAAAATATTTTTTTGAAAAAATCCCTAATTTCACAATTTCACAATTTCAGCAAAAATCTGACTTTTGGCAGTACACTCAAAAATAGTAAAAACGGTTGGAAATGCTCCCGTGAAAGGTTGGTGATCGAAAGAGAAGGCTTTTTATCACAGGACAAGAAATTAACCCCCGACAACTAAACCGGCAGAAAAAGATTTTTTTGAAAAAATCCCTAACCCCCGGGGTCACAATTTCAGCAAAAATCTGACTTTTGGCAATTCACTCAAAAATGATGCCAAACTGTTGCAAATCCTCCCCTGAAAGCTTTTGCAAAGGAAACAGAAGGCTTTTTATCACAGGAGAAGAAATCAGCCCACAACAACTTAGCCGGCAGAAAAAGATTTTTTTTGAAAATATCACTAATTTCACAATTTCGCAATTTCAGCAAAAATCTGACTTTTGGCAGTTCACTCAAAGATAGTAAAAACGGTTGGAAATGCTCCCGTGAAAGGTTTGGCTTTTTATCACAGGACAAGAAATCAGCCCTCGACAACTTAACTGGCGGAAAAAGATTTTTTTGGAAAAATTTCAGAAATAATCTGACTTTTGGCAATTCACTCAAAAATGTCGCTAAACGGTTACAAATGCTCCCGTGAAAGGTTTGGCGGTCGAAACAGTAGGCTTTTTCTCACAGGACAAGAAATCAGCCCTCGACAACTTATCTGGCGGAAAAAGATTTTTTTGAAAAAATACCTAATTTCACAATTTCAGCAAAAATCTGACTTTTGGCAGTTCACTCAAAAATAGTAAAAACGGTTACAAATCCTCCCGTGAAAGGTTTGGCAATCGAAACAGAAGGCTTTTTATCACAGGACAAGAAATCAGCCCTCGACAATTAAACCGGCAGAAAAAGATTTTTTTGAAAAAATCCCTAACCCCCGGGGTCACAATTTCAGCAAAAATCTGACTTTTGGCAATTCACTCAAAAATGATGCCAAACTGTTGCAAATGCTCCCATGAAAGCTTTGGCGAAGGAAACAGAAGGCTTTTTATCACAGGACGAGAAATCAGCCCTCGACAACTAAACCGGCAGAAAAAGATTTTTTTGAAAAAATCCCTAACCCCCGGGGTCACAATTTCAGCAAAAATCTGACTTTTGGCAATTCACTCAAAAATGATGCCAAACTGTTGCAAATGCTCCCATGAAAGCTTTGGCGAAGGAAACAGAAGGCTTTTTATCACAGGACGAGAAATCAGCCCTCGACAACTTAACCGGCGGAAATAGAATTTTTGAAAAAATCCCTAAGCCCCGGGATCACAATTTCAGTAAAAAATCTGACTTTTCGCAATACACTTAAAAATGATGCCAAACTGTTGGAAATCCTCCCCTGAAAGCTTTTGCAAAGGAAACAGAAGGCTTTTTATCACACGACAAGAAATCAGCCCTCGACAACTTAACCGGCAGAATTTTTTTTTTTTTGGAAAAAATCAGTAAGCCCCGGGGTCACAATTTCAGCAAAAATCTGACTTTTGGCAATTCACTCAAAAATGGTGCTAAACGGTTGCAAATGCTCCCGTGAAACATTTGGCGGTCGAAACAGAAGGCTTTTTATCACAGGACAAGAAATCAGCCCTCGACAACTTAACCGGCAGAAAAAGATTTTTTTGAAAAAATCCCTAAGCCCCGGGGTCACAATTTCAGCAAAAATCTAACTTTTAACAATTCACTCAAAAATGGTGCTAAACGGTTGCGAATGCTCCCCTGAAAGGTTTGGCGGTCGAAACAGAAGGCTTTTTATCACAGGAGAAGAAATCAGCCCTCGACAACTTAACCGGTGGATAAAGATTTTTTGAAAAAATCCCGGGGTTACAATTTCAGCAAAAATCTGATTTTTGGCAATTCACTGAAAAACGGTGCTAAATGGTTGCATATGCTCCGGTGAAAGGTTTGGCAGTCGAAACAGAAGGCTTTTTATCACAGAAGAAATCAGCCCTCGACAACTTAACCGACGGATAAAGATTTTTTTGAAAAAATCCCTAAGCCCCGGGGTCACAATTTGAGCAAAAATCTGACTTTTGGCAATTCACTCAAAAATGGTGCTAAACGGTTGCAAATGCTCCCCTGAAAGGTTTGGCGGTCGAAACAGAAGGCTTTTTATCACAGGAGAAGAAATCAGCCCTCGACAACTTAACCGGCGGATAAAGATTTTTTTGAAAAAATCCCTAAGCCCTGGGGTCACAATTGCAGCAAAAATCTGACTTTTGGCAATTCACTCAAAAATGTTGCTAAACGGTTAAAAATGCTCCCGTGAAAGGTTTGGCGGTCGATACAGAAGGGTTTTTATCACAGGACAAGAAATCAGCCCTCGACAACTTATCCGGCGGAAAAAGATTTTTGTGAAAAAATCCCTAATTTCACAATTTCACAATTTCACAATTTCAGCAAAAATCTGACTTCTGGCAGTTCACTCAAAAATAGTAAAAACGGTTACAAATGCTCCCGTGAAAGGTTTGGCGGTCGAAACAGTAGGCTTTTTCTCACAGGACAAGAAATCAGCCCTCGACAACTTAACCGGCGGAACAAGTTTTTTTTTGAAAAAATCCCTAAGCCCCGGCATCACAATTTCAGCAAAAATCTGACTTTTGGCAATTCACTCAAAAATGGTGCTAAAAGGTTGAAATGCTCCCCTGAACGGTTTGGCGGTCGAAACAGAAGGCTTTTTATCACAGGAGAAGAAATCAGCCCTCAACAACTTAACCGGCGGATAAAGATTTTTTAAAAAAATCCCTAAGCCCCGGGGTCACAATTTCAGCTAAAATCTGACTTTTGGCAATTCACTCAAAAATGGTGCTAAACGGTTGCAAATGCTCCCGTGAAAGGTTTGGCAGTCGAAACAGAAGGCTTTTTATCACAGGACAAGAAATCAGCCCTCAACAACTTAACTGGCGGAAAAAGATTTTTTTGAAAAAATCCCTAAGCCCTGGGATCACAATTTCCGAAGAAATCTGACTTTTGGCAATTCACTCAAAAATGATGCTAAACGGTTGCAAATGCTCCCGTGAAAGGTTTGGCGGTCGAAAGAGAAGGCTTTTTATCACAAGACAAGAAATTAGCCCTCGACAACTTAACCAGCGGAAAAAGATTTTTTGAAAAAATCCCTAAGCCCCGGGGTCACAATTTCAGCAAAAACCTGACTTTTGGCAATTCACTCAAAAACGGTGCTAAATGGTTGCAAATGCTCCCGTGAAAGGTTTGGCGGTCGAAACAGAAGGCTTTTTATCACAGCAGAAGAAATCAGCCCTCGACAACTTAACCGGCAGAAAAAGATTTTTTTGAAAAAATCACTAAGCCCCGGGGTCACAATTTCAGCAAAAATCTGACTTTTGGCAATTCACTCAAAAATGGTGCTAAACGGTTGCAAATGCTCCCGTGAAAGGTTTGGCAGTCGAAACAGAAGGCTTTTTTATCACAGGACAAGAAATCAGCCCTCAACAACTTAACCGGCGGAAAAAGATTTTTTTGAAAAAGTCCCTAAGCCCTGGGGTCACAATTTCCGAAGAAATCTGACTTTTGCCAATTCACTCAAAAATGATGATAAACGGTTGCAAATGCTCCCGTGAAAGTTTTGGCGGTTGAAACAGAAGGCTTTTTATCACAAGACAAGAAATCAGCCCTCGACAACTTAACCGGCTGAAAAAGATTTTTTTGAAAAAATCCCTAAGCCCCGGGGTCACAATTTCAGCAAAAATCTGACTTTTGGCAATTCACTCAAAAATGGTGCTAAACGGTTGCTTTTAAATGCTCCCGTGAAAGATTTGGCGGTCAAAACAGAAGGCTTTTTATCACAGGAGACTAAATCAGCCCTCGACAACTTACCTGGCCGAAAAAGATTTTTTTGAAAAAATCCCTCAGCCCCGGGGTCACAATTTCAGCAAAAATCTGACTTTTGGCAATTCACTCAAAAATGGTGCTAAACGGTTTCTTGTAAATGCTCCCGTGAAAGGTTTGGCGGTCGAAACAGAAGGCTTTTTATCACTGGAGAAGAAATCAGCCATCGACAACTTTACTGGCGGAAAAAGATTTTTTTGAAAAAATCCCTAAGCCCTGGGGTCACAATTTCAGCAAAAATCTCACTTTTGGCAATTCACTCAAAAATGGTGCTAAACGGTTGCAAATGCTCCCGTGAAAGGTTTGGCGGTCGAAACAGAAGGGTTTTTCTCACAGGACAAGAAATCAGCCCTCGACAACTTAACCGGCGGAACAAGTTTTTTTTGAAAAAATCCCTAAGCCCCGGCATCACAATTTCAGCAAAAATCTGACTTTTGGCAATTCACTCAAAAATGGTGCTAAAAGGTTGAAATGCTCCCCTGAACGGTTTGGCGGTCGAAACAGAAGGCTTTTTATCACAGGAGAAGAAATCAGCCCTCAACAACATAACCGGCGGATGAAGATTTTTTAAAAAAATCCCTAAGCCCTGGGATCACAATTTCCGAAGAAATCTGACTTTTGGCAATTCACTCAAAAATGATGCTAAACGGTTGCAAATGCTCCTGTGAAAGGTTTGGCGGTCGAAACAGAAGGCTTTTTATCACAGGACAAGAAATCAGCCCTCGACAACTTAACCGGTGGATAAGGATTTTTCAAAACAATCCCTAAGCCCCGGGGTCACAATTTCACCAAAAATCTGACTTTTTGGAATTCACTCAAAAATGGTGCTAAACGGTTGCAAATGCTCCCGTGAAATGTTTGGCGGTCGAAAGAGAAGGCTTTTTATCACAGGAGAAGAAATCAGCCCTCGACAACTTAACCGGCGGAAAAAGATTTTTTTTGAAAAAAATCACTAAGCCCCGGGGTCATAATTTGAGCAAAAATCTGACTTTTGGCAATTCTCCCAAAAATCATGGCAAACTGTTGCAAATGCTCCCCTGACAGCTTTGGTGAAGGAAACAGAAGGCTTTTTATAACAGGACAAGAAATCAGCCCTCGACAACTTAACCGGCGGAAAAAGATTTTTTTGAAAAAATCCATAAGCCCTGGGGTCACAATTTCCGAAGAAATCTGACTTTTGGCAATTCACTCAAAAATGATGCTAAACGGTTGCAAATGCTCCCGTGAAAGGTTTGGCGGTCGAAAGAGAAGGCTTTTTATCACAAGACAAGAAATTAGCCCTCGACAACTTAACCAGCGGAAAAAGATTTTTTGAAAAAATCCCTAAGCCCCGGGGTCACAATTTCAGCAAAAACCTGACTTTTGGCAATTCACTCAAAAACGGTGCTAAATGGTTGCAAATGCTCCCGTGAAAGGTTTGGCGGTCGAAACAGAAGGCTTTTTATCACAGCAGAAGAAATCAGCCCTCGACAACTTAACCGGCGGAAAAAGATTTTTTTGAAAAAATCCATAAGCCCTGGGGTCACAATTTCCGAAGAAATCTGACTTTTGGCAATTCACTCAAAAATGATGCTAAACGGTTGCAAATGCTCCCGTGAAAGGTTTGGCGGTCGAAAGAGAAGGCTTTTTATCACAAGACAAGAAATTAGCCCTCGACAACTTAACCAGCGGAAAAAGATTTTTTGAAAAAATCACTAAGCCCCGGGGTCACAATTTCAGCAAAAATCTGACTTTTGGCAATTCACTCAAAAATGGTGCTAACCGGTTGCAAATGCTCCCGTGAAAGCTTTTGCAAAGGAATAGAAGGCTTTTTATCACAGGACAAGAAATCAGCCCTCGACAACTTTACCGGCGGAAAAAGATTTTTTTGAAAAAATCCCTAAGCCCCGGGGTCACAATTTCAGCAAAAATCTCACTTTTGGCAATTCACTCAAAAATGGTGCTAAACGGTTGCAAATGCTCCTGTGAAAGGTTTGGCGGTCGAAACAGAAGGCTTTTTATCACAGGACAAGAAATCAGCCCACGACAACTTAGCCGGCAGAAAAAGGTTTTCTTTAAAAAAATCACTAAGCCCCGGGGTCACAATTTCAGCAAAAATCTGACTTTTGGCAATTCTCTCAAGAATCATGCCAAACTGTTGCAAATGCTCCCCTGAAAGCTTTGGCGAAGGAAACAGAAGGCTTTTTATAGCAGGACAAGAAATCAGCCCTCGACAACTTAACCGGCGGAAAAAGATTTTTTTGGAAAAATCCCTAAGCCCCGGCGTCACAATTTGAGCAAAAATATGACTTTTGGCAATTCCCTCAAAAATGGTGCTAATCAGTTGCAAATGCTCACCTGAACGGTTTGGCGGTCGAAAAGAAGGCTTTTTATCACAGGAGAATAAATCAGCCCTCGATAACTGAAACGGTGGATAAAGATTTTTCAAAACAATCCCTAAGCCCCGGGGACACAATTTCACCAAAAATCTGACTTTTGTGAATTCATTCAAAAATGGTGCTAAACGGTTGCAAATGCTCATGTGAAAGGTTTGGCGGTCGAAAGAGAAGGCTTTTTATCACAGGAGAAGAAATCAGCCCTCGACAACTTAACCGGCGGAAAAAGATTTTTTTGAAAAAATCACTAAGCCCCGGGGTCACAATTTCAGCAAGAATCTGACTTTTGGCAATTCTCTCAAAAATCATGCCAAACTGTTGCAAATGCTCCCCTGAAAGCTTTGTCGAAGGAAACAGAAGGCTTTTTATAACAGGAAAAGTAATCAGCCCTCGACAACTTAACCAGCGGAAATATTTTTTTGAAAAAATCCCTAAGCCCTGCGGTCACAATTTCAGCAAAAATCTGACTTTTGGCAATTCACTCAAAAATGATGCTAAACGGTTGCAAATGCTCCCGTGAAAGGTTTGGCGGTCGAAAGAGAAGGCTTTTTATCACAAGACAAGAAATTAGCCCTCGACAACTTAACCGGCGGAAAAAGATTTTTTTTAAAAAAATCCCTAAGCCCCGGGGTCACAATTTCAGCAAAAACCTGACTTTTGGCAATTCACTCAAAAACGGTGCTAAACGGTTACTTGTAAATGCTCCCGTGAAAGGTTTGGCGGTCGAAACAGAAGGCTTTTTATCCCAGGACAAGAAAACAGCCCTCGACAACTTACCCGGCGGAAAAAGATTTTTTTTTTAAAATCCCTAAGCCCCGGGGTCACAATTTCAGCAAAAATCTCACTTTTGGCAATTCACTCAAAAATGGTGCTAATCGGTTGCAAATGCTCCCGTGAAAGGCTTGGCGGTCGAAACAGAAGGGTTTTTATCACAGGACAAGAAATCAGCCCTCGACAACTTAACCGGAGGAAAAAGATTTTTTGGAAAAAATCCCTAAGTCCCGGGGTCACAATTTCAGCAAAAATCTGACTTTTGGCAATTCACTCAAAAATGGTGCTAAACGGTTGCAAATGCTCCCGTGAAAGGTTTGGCAGTCGAAACAGAAGGCTTTTTTATCACAGGACAAGAAATCAGCCCTCAACAACTTAACCGGCGGAAAAAGATTTTTTTGAAAAAGTCCCTAAGCCCTGGGGTCACAATTTCCGAAGAAATCTGACTTTTGCCAATTCACTCAAAAATGATGATAAACGGTTGCAAATGCTCCCGTGAAAGTTTTGGCGGTTGAAACAGAAGGGTTTTTCTCACAGGACAAGAAATCAGCCCTCGACAACTTAACCGGCGGAACAAGTTTTTTTTGAAAAAATCCCTAAGCCCCGGCATCACAATTTCAGCAAAAATCTGACTTTTGGCAATTCACTCAAAAATGGTGCTAAAAGGTTGAAATGCTCCCCTGAACGGTTTGGCGGTCGAAACAGAAGGCTTTTTATCACAGGAGAAGAAATCAGCCCTCAACAACATAACCGGCGGATGAAGATTTTTTAAAAAAATCCCTAAGCCCCGGGGTCACAATTTCAGCTAAAATCTGACTTTTGGCAATTCACTCAAAAATGGTGCTAAACGGTTGCAAATGCTCCCGTGAAAGGTTTGGCAGTCGAAACAGAAGGCTTTTTATCACAGGACAAGAAATCAGCCCTCAACAACTTAACTGGCGGAAAAAGATTTTTTTGAAAAAATCCCTAAGCCCTGGGATCACAATTTCCGAAGAAATCTGACTTTTGGCAATTCACTCAAAAATGATGCTAAACGGTTGCAAATGCTCCTGTGAAAGGTTTGGCGGTCGAAACAGAAGGCTTTTTATCACAGGACAAGAAATCAGCCCTCGACAACTTAACCGGTGGATAAGGATTTTTCAAAACAATCCCTAAGCCCCGGGGTCACAATTTCACCAAAAATCTGACTTTTTGGAATTCACTCAAAAATGGTGCTAAACGGTTGCAAATGCTCCCGTGAAATGTTTGGCGGTCGAAAGAGAAGGCTTTTTATCACAGGAGAAGAAATCAGCCCTCGACAACTTAACCGGCGGAAAAAGATTTTTTTTGAAAAAAATCACTAAGCCCCGGGGTCATAATTTGAGCAAAAATCTGACTTTTGGCAATTCTCCCAAAAATCATGGCAAACTGTTGCAAATGCTCCCCTGACAGCTTTGGTGAAGGAAACAGAAGGCTTTTTATAACAGGACAAGAAATCAGCCCTCGACAACTTAACCGGCGGAAAAAGATTTTTTTGAAAAAATCCATAAGCCCTGGGGTCACAATTTCCGAAGAAATCTGACTTTTGGCAATTCACTCAAAAATGATGCTAAACGGTTGCAAATGCTCCCGTGAAAGGTTTGGCGGTCGAAAGAGAAGGCTTTTTATCACAAGACAAGAAATTAGCCCTCGACAACTTAACCAGCGGAAAAAGATTTTTTGAAAAAATCCCTAAGCCCCGGGGTCACAATTTCAGCAAAAACCTGACTTTTGGCAATTCACTCAAAAACGGTGCTAAATGGTTGCAAATGCTCCCGTGAAAGGTTTGGCGGTCGAAACAGAAGGCTTTTTATCACAGCAGAAGAAATCAGCCCTCGACAACTTAACCGGCGGAAAAAGATTTTTTTGAAAAAATCCATAAGCCCTGGGGTCACAATTTCCGAAGAAATCTGACTTTTGGCAATTCACTCAAAAATGATGCTAAACGGTTGCAAATGCTCCCGTGAAAGGTTTGGCGGTCGAAAGAGAAGGCTTTTTATCACAAGACAAGAAATTAGCCCTCGACAACTTAACCAGCGGAAAAAGATTTTTTGAAAAAATCACTAAGCCCCGGGGTCACAATTTCAGCAAAAATCTGACTTTTGGCAATTCACTCAAAAATGGTGCTAACCGGTTGCAAATGCTCCCGTGAAAGCTTTTGCAAAGGAATAGAAGGCTTTTTATCACAGGACAAGAAATCAGCCCTCGACAACTTTACCGGCGGAAAAAGATTTTTTTGAAAAAATCCCTAAGCCCCGGGGTCACAATTTCAGCAAAAATCTCACTTTTGGCAATTCACTCAAAAATGGTGCTAAACGGTTGCAAATGCTCCTGTGAAAGGTTTGGCGGTCGAAACAGAAGGCTTTTTATCACAGGACAAGAAATCAGCCCACGACAACTTAGCCGGCAGAAAAAGGTTTTCTTTAAAAAAGTCACTAAGCCCCGGGGTCACAATTTCAGCAAAAATCTGACTTTTGGCAATTCTCTCAAGAATCATGCCAAACTGTTGCAAATGCTCCCCTGAAAGCTTTGGCGAAGGAAACAGAAGGCTTTTTATAGCAGGACAAGAAATCAGCCCTCGACAACTTAACCGGCGGAAAAAGATTTTTTTGGAAAAATCCCTAAGCCCCGGCGTCACAATTTGAGCAAAAATATGACTTTTGGCAATTCCCTCAAAAATGGTGCTAATCAGTTGCAAATGCTCACCTGAACGGTTTGGCGGTCGAAAAGAAGGCTTTTTATCACAGGAGAATAAATCAGCCCTCGATAACTGAAACGGTGGATAAAGATTTTTCAAAACAATCCCTAAGCCCCGGGGACACAATTTCACCAAAAATCTGACTTTTGTGAATTCATTCAAAAATGGTGCTAAACGGTTGCAAATGCTCATGTGAAAGGTTTGGCGGTCGAAAGAGAAGGCTTTTTATCACAGGAGAAGAAATCAGCCCTCGACAACTTAACCGGCGGAAAAAGATTTTTTTGAAAAAATCACTAAGCCCCGGGGTCACAATTTCAGCAAGAATCTGACTTTTGGCAATTCTCTCAAAAATCATGCCAAACTGTTGCAAATGCTCCCCTGAAAGCTTTGTCGAAGGAAACAGAAGGCTTTTTATAACAGGAAAAGTAATCAGCCCTCGACAACTTAACCAGCAGAAATATTTTTTTGAAAAAATCCCTAAGCCCTGCGGTCACAATTTCAGCAAAAATCTGACTTTTGGCAATTCACTCAAAAATGATGCTAAACGGTTGCAAATGCTCCCGTGAAAGGTTTGGCGGTCGAAAGAGAAGGGTTTTTATCACAAGACAAGAAATCAGCCCTCGACAACTTAACTGGCGGAAAAAGATTTTTTTTAAAAAAATCCCTAAGCCCCGGGGTCACAATTTCAGCAAAAACCTGACTTTTGGCAATTCACTCAAAAACGGTGCTAAATGGTTGTAAATGCTCCCGTGAAAGGTTTGGCGGTCGAAACAGAAGGCTTTTTATCCCAGGACAAGAAAACAGCCCTCGACAACTTAACCGGCGGAAAAAGATTTTTTTGAAAAAATCCCTAAGCCCCGGGGTCACAATTTCAGCAAAAATCTCACTTTTGGCAATTCACTCAAAAATGGTGCTAAACGGTTGCTTATAAATGCTCCCGTGAAAGGTTTGGCGGTCGAAACAGAAGGGTTTTTATCACAAGACAAGAAATCAGCCCTCGACAACTTAACCGGCGGAAAAAGATTTTTTTGAAAAAATCCCTAAGTCCCGGGGTCACAATTTCAGCAAAAATCTGACTTTTGGCACTTCACTCAAAAATGGTGCTAAACGGTTGCAAATGCTCCCGTGAAAGGTTTGGCAGTCGAAACAGAAGGCGTTTTTATCACAGGACAAGAAATCAGCCCTCAACAACTTAACCGGCGGAAAAAGATTTTTTTGAAAAAGTCCCTAAGCCCTGGGGTCACAATTTCCGAAGAAATCTGACTTTTGGCAATTCACTCAAAAATGATGCTAAACGGTTGCAAATGCTCCTGTGAAAGGTTTGGCGGTCGAAACAGAAGGCTTTTTATCACAGGACAAGAAATCAGCCCTCGACAACTTAACCGGTGGATAAGGATTTTTCAAAACAATCCCTAAGCCCCGGGGTCACAATTTCCGAAGAAATCTGACTTTTGGGAATTCACTCAAAAATGGTGCTAAACGGTTGCAAATGCTCCCGTGAAATGTTTGGCGGTCGAAAGAGAAGGCTTTTTATCACAGGAGAAGAAATCAGCCCTCGACAACTTAACCGGCGGAAAAAGATTTTTTTTGAAAAAAATCACTAAGCCCAGGGGTCACAATTTGAGCAAAAATCTGACTTTTGGCAATTCTCCCAAAAATCATGGCAAACTGTTGCAAATGCTCCCCTGACAGCTTTGGTGAAGGAAACAGAAGGCTTTTTATCACAGGACAAGAAAAAAGCCCTCAACAACTTAACCGGCGGAAAAAGATTTTTTTGAAAAAATCCATAAGCCCTGGGGTCACAATTTCCGAAGAAATCTGACTTTTGGCAATTCACTCAAAAATGGTGCTAAAAGGTTGAAATGCTCCCCTGAACGGTTTGGCGGTCGAAACAGAAGGCTTTTTATCACAGGAGAAGAAATCAGCCCTCAACAACTTAACCGGCGGAAAAAGATTTTTTTGAAAAAATCCCTAAGCCCTGGGATCACAATTTCCGAAGAAATCTGACTTTTGGCAATTCACTCAAAAATGATGCTAAACGGTTGCAAATGCTCCTGTGAAAGGTTTGGCGGTCGAAACAGAAGGCTTTTTATCACAGGACAAGAAATCAGCCCTCGACAACTTAACCGGTGGATAAGGATTTTTCAAAACAATCCCTAAGCCCCGGGGTCACAATTTCACCAAAAATCTGACTTTTGGGAATTCACTCAAAAATGGTGCTAAACGGTTGCAAATGCTCCCGTGAAATGTTTGGCGGTCGAAAGAGAAGGCTTTTTATCACAGGAGAAGAAATCAGCCCTCGACAACTTAACCGGCGGAAAAAGATTTTTTTTGAAAAAAATCACTAAGCCCAGGGGTCACAATTTGAGCAAAAATCTGACTTTTGGCAATTCTCCCAAAAATCATGGCAAACTGTTGCAAATGCTCCCCTGACAGCTTTGGTGAAGGAAACAGAAGGCTTTTTATCACAGGACAAGAAATCAGCCCTCAACAACTTAACCGGCGGAAAAAGATTTTTTTGAAAAAATCCATAAGCCCTGGGGTCACAATTTCCGAAGAAATCTGACTTTTGGCAATTCACTCAAAAATGATGCTAAACGGTTGCAAATGCTCCCGTGAAAGGTTTGGCGGTCGAAAGAGAAGGCTTTTTATCACAAGACAAGAAATTAGCCCTCGACAACTTAACTGGCGGAAAAAGATTTTTTTTAAAAAAATCCCTAAGCTCCGGGGTCACAATTTCAGCAAAAACCTGACTTTTGGGAATTCACTCAAAAACGGTGCTAAACGGTTGCAAATGCTCCCGTGAAAGGTTTGGCGGTCGAAACAGAAGGCTTTTTATCACAGGAGAAGAAATCAGCCCTCAACAACTTAACCGGCGGAAAAAGATTTTTTTGAAAAAATCCCTAAGCCCTGGGATCACAATTTCCGAAGAAATCTGACTTTTGGCAATTCACTCAAAAATGATGCTAAACGGTTGCAAATGCTCCTGTGAAAGGTTTGGCGGTCGAAACAGAAGGCTTTTTATCACAGGACAAGAAATCAGCCCTCGACAACTTAACCGGTGGATAAGGATTTTTCAAAACAATCCCTAAGCCCCGGGGTCACAATTTCACCAAAAATCTGACTTTTGGGAATTCACTCAAAAATGGTGCTAAACGGTTGCAAATGCTCCCATGAAAGTTTTGGCAGTTGAAACAGAAGGCTTTTTATCACAGGACATGAAATCAGCCCACGACAACTTAGCCGGCAGAAAAAGATTTTTTTTGAAAAAATCACTAAGCCCCGGGGTCACAATTTCAGCAAAAATCTGACTTTTGGCAATTCACTCAAAAATGGTGCTAACCGGTTGCAAATGCTCCCGTGAAAGCTTTTGCAAAGGAATAGAAGGCTTTTTATCACAGGACAAGAAATCAGCCCTCGACAACTTTACCGGCGGAAAAAGATTTTTTTGAAAAAATCCCTAAGCCCCGGGGTCACAATTTCAGCAAAAATCTCACTTTTGGCAATTCTCCCAAAAATCATGCCAAACTGTTGCAAGTGCTCCCCTGACAGCTTTGGTGAAGGAAACAGAAGGCTTTTTATCACAGGACAAGAAATCAGCCCACGACAACTTAGCCGGCAGAAAAAGGTTTTCTTTAAAAAAATCACTAAGCCCCGGGGTCACAATTTCAGCAAAAATCTGACTTTTGGCAATTCTCTCAAAAATCATGCCAAACTGTTGCAAATGCTCCCCTGAAAGCTTTGGCGAAGGAAACAGAAGGCTTTTTATAGCAGGACAAGAAATCAGCCCTCGACAACTTAACCGGCGGAAAAAGATTTTTTTGGAAAAATCCCTAAGCCCCAGCGTCACAATTAGAGCAAAAATATGACTTTTGGCAATTCCCTCAAAAATGGTGCTAATCAGTTGCAAATGCTCACCTGAACGGTTTGGCGGTCGAAAAGAAGGCTTTTTATCACAGGAGAATAAATCAGCCCTCGACAACTGAACCGGTGGATAAAGATTTTTCAAAACCATCCCTATGCCCCGGGGACACAATTTCACCAAAAATCTGACTTTTGTGAATTCATTCAAAAATGGTGCTAAACGGTTGCAAATGCTCACGTGAAAGGTTTGGCGGTCGAAAGAGAAGGCTTTTTATCACAGGACAAGAAATCAGCCCTCGACAACTTAACCGGCAGAAAAAGATTTTCTTTAAAAAAATCCCTAAGCCCCGGGGTCACAATTTCAGCAAGAATCTGACTTTTGACAATTCTCTCAAAAATCATGCCAAACGGTTGCAAATGCTCCCGTGAAAGGTTTGGCAGTCGAAACAGAAGGCTTTTTATCACAGGACAAGAAATCAGCCCTCAACAACTTAACCGGCGGAAAAAGATTTTTTTGAAAAAATCCCTAAGCCCTGGGGTCACAATTTCCGAAGAAATCTGACTTTTGGCAATTCACTCAAAAATGATGCTAAACAGTTGCAAATGCTCCCGTGAAAGGTTTGGCGGTCGAAAGAGAAGGCTTTTTATCACAAGACAAGAAATTAGCCCTCGACAACTTAACTGGCGGAAAAAGATTTTTTTAAAAAAAATCCCTAAGCCCCGGGGTCACAATTTCAGCAAAAACCTGACTTTTGGCAATTCACTCAAAAACGGTGCTAAATGGTTGCAAATGCTCCCGTGAAAGGTTTGGCGGTCGAAACAGAAGGCTTTTTATCACAGGACAAGAAATCAGCCCTCGACAACTTAACCGGCGGAAAAAGTTTTTTTCTGAAAAAATCCCTAAGCCCCAGGGTCACAATTTCAGCAAAAATCTGACTTTTGGCAATTCACTCAAAAATTGTGCTAAACGGTTGCAAATGCTCCCGTGAAAGTTTTGGCAATTGAAACAGAAGGCTTTTTATCAGAGGACAAGAAATCAGCCCACGACAACTTAGCCGGTAGAAAAAGATTTTTTTTGAAAAAAATCACTAAGCCCCGGGGTCACAATTTGAGCAAAAATCTGACTTTTGGCAATTCTCTCAAAAATCATGCCAAACTGTTGCAAATGCTCCCCTGACAGCTTTGGTGAAGGAAACAGAAGGCTTTTTATAACAGGACAAGAAATCAGCCCTCGACAACTTAACCGGCGGAAAAAGATTTTTTTGAAAAAATCCCTAAGCCCCGGGGTCACAATTTCAGCAAAAATCTCACTTTTGGCAATTCACTCAAAGATGGTGCTAAACGGTTGCAAATGCTCCCGTGAAAGGTTTGGCGGTCGAAACAGAAGGGTTTTTATCACAGGACAAGAAATCAGCCCTCGACAACTTAACCGGCGGAATAAGATTTTTTTGAAAAAATCCCTAAGTCCCGGGGTCACAATTTCAGCAAAAATCTGACTTTTGGCAATTCACTCAAAAATGGTGCTAAACGGTTGCAAATGCTCCCGTGAAAGGTTTGGCAGTCGAAACAGAAGGCTTTTTTATCACAGGACAAGAAATCAGCCCTCAACAACTTAACCGGCGGAAAAAGATTTTTTTGAAAAAGTCCCTAAGCCCTGGGGTCACAATTTCAGCAAAAATCTGACTTTTGGTAATTCCCTCAAAAATGGTGCTAAACGGTTGCTTTTAAATGCTCCCGTGAAAGATTTGGCGGTCAAAACAGAAGGCTTTTTATCACAGGAGACTAAATCAGCCCTCGACAACTTACCTGGCGGAAAAAGATTTTTTTGAAAAAATCCCTAAGCCCCGGGGTCACAATTTCAGCAAAAATCTGACTTTTGGCAATTTTCTCAAAAATGGTGCTAAACGGTTTCTTGTAAATGCTCCCGTGAAAGGTTTGGCGGTCGAAACAGAAGGGTTTTTATCACAGGACAAGAAATCAGCCCTAGACAACTTAACCGGCGGACCACGTTTTTTTTGAAAAAATCCCTAAGCCCCGGCATCACAATTTCAGCAAAAATCTGACTTTTGGCAATTCACTCAAAAATGGTGCTAAAAGGTTGAAATGCTCCCCTGAACGGTTTTTCGGTCGAAA
Organism: Podarcis filfolensis; assembly: GCF_964270895.1. Classification (NCBI taxonomy): domain Eukaryota; kingdom Metazoa; phylum Chordata; class Lepidosauria; order Squamata; family Lacertidae; genus Podarcis; species Podarcis filfolensis. The sequence continues at coordinate 139,000 of NW_028149492.1, forward strand.
CAGAAGGCTTTTTATCACAGGAGAAGAAATCAGCCCACAACAACTTAACCGGCGGATAAAGATTTTTTTAAAAAATCCCTAAGCCCCGGGGTCACAATTTCAGCTGAAATCTGACTTTTGGCAATTCACTCAAAAATGGTGCTAAACGGTTGGAAATGCTCCCGTGAAAGGTTTGGCGGTCGAAACAGAAGGCTTTTTATCCCAGGACAAGAAAACAGCCCTCGACAACTTACCCGGCGGAAAAAGATTTTTTTTTTAAATCCCTAAGCCCCGGGGTCACAATTTCAGCAAAAATCTGACTTTTGGCAATTCACTCAAAAATGGTGCTAAACGGTTGCAAATGCTCCCGTGAAAGTTTTGGCGGTTGAAACAGAAGGCTTTTGATCACAGTACAAGAAATCAGCCCACGACAACTAAGCCGGCAGAAAAAGATTTTTTTTGAAAAAAATCACTAAGCCCCGGGGTCACAATTTCTGCAAAAATCTGACTTTTGGCAATTCTCTCAAAAATCATGCCAAATTGTTGCAAATGCTCCCCTGACAGCTTTGGTGAAGGAAACAGAAGGCTTTTTATAACAGGACAAGAAATCAGCCCTCGACAACTTTACCGGCGGAAAAAGATTTTTTTTGAAAAAATCCCTAAGCCCTGGGGTCACATATTCAGCAAAAATCTCACTTTTGGCAATTCACTCAAAAATGGTGCTAAACGGTTGCAACTGCTCCCGTGAAAGGTTTGGCGGTCCAAACAGAAGGCTTTTTATCACAGGAGAAGAAATTAGCCCTCGACAACTTAGCCGGCGGAAAAAGTTTTTTTTGAAAAAATCCCTAAGCCCCGGCATCACAATTTCAGCAAAAATCTGATTTTTGGCAATTCACTCAAAAATGGTGCTAAACGGTTGAAATTCTCCCCTGAACAGTTTGTCGGTCGAAACAGAAGGCTTTTTATCACAGGAGAAGAAATCAGCCCTGAACAACTTAACCGGCGGATAAAGATTTTTTAAAAAAATCCCTAAGCCGGGGTCACAATTTCAGCTAAAATCTGACTTTTGGCAATTCACTCAAAAATGGTGCTAAACGGTTGCTTGTAAATGCTCCCGTGAACGGTTTGGCAGTCGAAACAGAAGGCTTTTTATCACAGGACAAGAAATCAGCCCTCGACAACTTAACCAGCAGAAATATTTCTTTGAAAAAATCCCTAAACCCCGAGGTGACAATTTCAGCAAAAATCTGACTTTTGGCAATTCACTCAAAAATGGTGCTAAACGGTTGCAAATGCTCCCGTGAAAGGTTTGGCAGTCGAAACAGAAGGCTTTTTATCACAGGACAAGAAATCAGCCCTCAACAACTTAACCGGCGGAAAAAGATTTTTTTGAAATATCTCAAAGCAACTAGGAGTAAACTAGGAGTAAACTAGGAGTAAACCAGGAGTAAACTAGGTGTAAGCTAGGAGTAAAGTTGGTGTACACTAGGTGTAAACTAGGAGTAAAGTTGCTGTAAACTAGGTGTAAAAAAGGAGTAAACTAGGTGTAAAGTAGGAGTAAGGCAGGAGTAAATTAGCCAATCACATGCAGCCCATTGTGTAAATCATGTATATAAAGCAGACACTTTGAGGGAACATCCATTCCTCCTCACCACTATGAGCTGAATAAAGAGCATGAAATCCACTCTCGACTCAGAGTATATTTCATTCTCAAACCCTCCAACACTTCTCTGATGAAAAAAGGGATGTCCTATTCAATAATAAATAAATAATAATAATAGTTTTATTATTTATACCCCACCCATCTGACTGGGTCGTGCCAGCCACGCTCAGCAGCTTGCAGGATAAAATAATATACAATAAAACATCAAACCTTTTTTAACTATATGCCTACTATATGGAAGTTAACAACTGGACAACAGAAATGGATTGTACACACTCTAATGGTAGCTGAGAGGCTGATATTGATAAACTGGAAGAGCAAAGAGATGATCTCCTTTAATCGGTGGATTGATAATATGGTAACACTTGCAACCTGTGAAGGGACTGCTTACAAACATAGACTGCTTAGATAAATACGACAGTATTTCGAATGAATTTATACAAAATGTAGTTGACTTATTTATATTAGGGCGCGGTCACAATTTCAGCAAAAATCTGATGTTCTGCAATTCACTCACAAAAGGTGCCAAACTCTTGCAAATGCTCGCCTGAGAGGTTTTTCAGTCAAAACAGAAGGCTTTTTATCATAGGACAAGAAATCAGCCCTCCACAACTTAACTGGGAGAATTTTTTTTTTTAAAAAAATCGCTAAGCCCCGGGGTCACAATTTCATCAAAAATCTGACTTTCGGCAATTCACTCAAAACAAGTGCCAAACGGTTGCAAATGCCCACCTGAGAGGTTTGGCTGTCAAAACAGAAGGCTTTTTATCGCAGGAAAAGAAATCAGCCCTCGACAACTTAACCGGCAGAAAAAGATTTTTTTGAAAAAATCGCAAAGCCCCGTGGTCACAATTTCATCAAAAATCTGACTTTCGGCAATTCACTCAAAAATGGTGCCAAACGGTTGCAAATGCTCCCCTGAGAGTTTTGGCAGTGGAAACAAGGGTTTTCATCATAGGACAAGAAATCAGACCTTGACAAGTTAACCGGCAGAAAAAGATTTTTTTGAAAAAATCGCAAAGCCCCGGGGTCACAATTTCAGCAAAAATCTGACTTTTGGCAATTCACTCAAAAATGGTGCCAAACGGTTGCAAATGCTCCCCTGAAAGGTTTGGCGGTCAAAAGAGAAGGCTTTTTATCACAGGACAAGAAATCAGCCCTCGACAACTTAACCGGCAGAAAAAGATTTTTTTGAAAAAATCGCAAAGCCCCAGGGTCAAAATTTCATAAAAAATCTGACTTTCGGCAATTCACTCAAAAATAGTGCCAAACGGTTGCAAATTCTCCCCTGAGAGTTTTGGCAGTGGAAACTGGAGGGTTTTCATCAGAAGAAATCAGCCCTCGACAACTTAACCGGCAGAAAAAGATTTTTTTGAAAAAATCGCAAAGCCCCGTGGTCACAATTTCATAAAAAATCTGACTTTCGGCAATTCACTTAAAAATGGTGCCAAACGGTTGCAAATGCTCCCCTGAAAGGTTTGGCGGTCAAAACAGAAGGCTTTTTATCACAGGACAAGAAATCAGCCCTCGACATCTTAACCGGCAGAAAAAGATTTCTTTGAAATATCGCAAAGCAACTAGGAGTAAACTAGGAGTAAACTAGTAAACTAGGAGTAAACTAGGTGTAAACTAGGAGTAAACTAGGAGTAAACCAGGAGTAAACTAGCTGTAAACTAGGAGTAAAGTTGGTGTACACTAGGTGTAAACTAGGAGTAAAGTTGATGTAAACTAGGTGTAAAAAGGAGTAAACTAGGTGTAAAGTAGGAGTAAACTAGGTGTAAAGTAGGAGTAAGGCAGGAGTAAATTAGCCAATCACATGCAGCCCATTGTGTAAATAATGTATATAAAGCAGATACTTTGAGGGAACATCCATTCCTCCTCACCACTATGAGCTGAATAAAGACCATGAAATCCACTCTCGACTCAGAGTATATTTCATTCTCAAACCCTCCAACACTTCTCTGATGAAAAAAGGGATGTCCCATTCAATAATAAATAAATAATAATAATAGTTTTATTATTTATACCCCACCCATCTGACTGGGTCGTGCCAGCCACGCTCAGCAGCTTGCAGGATAGAATAATATACAATAAAACATCAAACCTTTTTTAACTATATGCCTACTATATGGAAGTTAACAACTGGACAACAGAAATGGATTGTACACACTCTAATGGTAGCTGAGAGGCTGATATTGATAAACTGGAAGAGCAAAGAGATGATCTCCTTTAATCGGTGGATTGATAATATGGTAACACTTGCAACCTGTGAACGGACTGCTTACAAACATAGACTGCTTGGATAAATATGACAGTATTTCGAATGAATTTATACAAAATGTAGTTGACTAATTTATATTAGGGCGCGGTCACAATTTCAGCAAAAATCTGATGTTCTGCAATTCACTCACAAATGGTGCCAAACTCTTGCAAATGCTCGCCTGAGAGGTTTGTCAGTCAAAACAGAAGGCTTTTTATCACAGGACAAGAAATCAGCCCTCCACAACTTAACCGGGAGAATTTTTTTTTAAAAAAAATCGCTAAGCCCCGGGGTCACAATTTCATCAAAAATCTGACTTTCGGCAATTCACTCAAAACAAGTGCCAAACGGTTGCAAATGCCCACCTGAGAGGTTTGGCTGTCAAAACAGAAGGCTTTTTATCGCAGGAAAAGAAATCAGCCCTCGACAACTGCACCGGCAGAAGAAGATTTCATCAAAAATCTGACTTTCGGCAATTCACTTAAAAATGGTGCCAAACGGTTGCAAATGCTCCCCTGAAAGGTTTGGCGGTCAAAACAGAAGGGTTTTCATCATAGGACAATAAATCAGCCCACGACATCTTAACCGGCAGAAAAAGATTTTTTTGAAAAAATCGCTCCCCTGAGAGGTTGTGTACCGCCTCTTCACCGTCCCTCAGACCATGTGGTGTAAGAAAAAAATGAACAAATTCCTATGCCACACAAGTAACCCACAGATGCACTTTAAATAAAAGCACACATAAAGTAGGAGTAAAGAAGGAGTAAAGTAGGTGTAACTAGGAGTAAACTAGGTGTAAAGTATGTGTAAACTAGATGTAAACTAGGAGTAAAGTAGGTGTAAAAGAGGGGTAAACAAGGCGTAAACTAGGTGTAAACTTCCCCTGAGAGGTTTACACCGGGTTCACACTTTCATGAAAAATCCGACTATCGGCAATTCACTCAAAAAAGGTGCCAAACGGTTCCAAATGCTCACCTGAGAGGTTTGGCGTTCGAAACAGAAGGCTCTTTATCAAAGGAAAAGATATCAGCCCTCAACAACTCAAACGGAAGTATTTTTTTTCTTCAAATTTCATCTGACTATTGGCAATTTATTCAAAAATGGTGCTAAACGGTTGCAAATGCTCCCGTGAAAGGTTTGGCGGTCGAAACAGAAGGCTTTTTATCACAGGACAAGAAAACAGCCCTCGACAACTTAACCGGCGGAAAAAGTTTTTTGGGAAAAAAATCCCTAAGCCCCGGGGTCACAAGTTCAGCAAAAATCTGACTTTCGGCAATTCACTCAAAAATGGTGCTAAACGGTTGCAAATGCTCCCGTGAATGCTTTTGCAAAGGAAACAGAAGGCTTTTTATTACAGGACAAGAAATCAGCCCTCGACAACTTAACTGGCGGAAAAACATTTTTTTGAAAAAATCGCAAAGCTCCGGGGTCACAATTTCAGCAAAAATCTGACTTTTGGCAATTCACTCAAAAATGGTGCCAAACGGTTGCAAATGCTCCCCTGAAAGGTTTGGCGGTCAAAAGAGAAGGCTTTTTATCACAGGACAAGAAATCAGCCCTCGACAACTTAACCGGCAGAAAAAGATTTTTTTGAAAAAATCGCTAATGCTCCCCTGAGATGTTGTCCACCGCCTGTTCACCGTCCCTGAGACCATGTGGTGTAAGAATAAAATGAACAAATTCCTATGCCCCACAAGTAACCCACAGATGCATTTTAAATAAAAGCACACATAAAGCAGGAGTAAAGTAGGAGTAAAGCAGGAGTAAAGTAGGAGTAAAGCAGGAGTAAAGTAGGAGCAAAGCAGGAGTAAAGTAGGAGTAAACTAGGTGTAAAGTAGGAGTAAACTAGGTGTAAACAAGGAGTAAAGTTGGAGTAAACTAGTTGTAAAGCAGGAGTAAAGTAGGAGTACATAGGTGTAAACAAGGAGTAAACTAGGCGTAAACAAGGATTGAAGTAGGAGTAAACTAGGTGTAAACAAGGAGTAAAGTTGGAGTAAACTAGGTGTAAAGCGGAAGTAAACTAGGAGTAAACTAGGTGTAAAGTAGGAGCAAACTAGGAGTAAAGTAGGAGTAAAGTAGGAGTAAACTAGGTGTAAAGTAGGTGTAAAGTAGGAGTAAGGCAGGAGTAAATTAGCCAATCACATGCAGCCCATTGTGTAAATAATGTATATAAAGCAGATACTTTGAGGGAACATCCATTCCTCCTCACCACTATGAGCTGAATAAAGAGCATGAAATCCACTCTCGACTCAGAGTATATTTCATTCTCAGACCCTCCAGCACTTCTCTGATGAAAAAAGGGATGTACTATTCAATAATAAATAAATAATAATAATAGTTTTATTATTTATACCCCACCCATCTGACTGGGTCGTGCCAGCCACACTCAGCAGCTTGCAGGATAAAATAATATACAATAAAACATCAAACCGTTTTTACCGTATTTTTTGCAGCATAACACTCACTTTTTTCCTCCTAAAAAGTAAGGGGAAATGTCTGTGCGTGTTATGGAGGGAATGCCTACGGTTGGCATGCCTATGGATTTTCCTCCTCTAAAAACTATGTGCGTGTTATGTTCGGGTGCGTGTTATAGAGCGAAAATACGGTAACTATATGCCTACTATATGGAAGTTAACAACTGGACAACAGAAATGGATTGTACACACTCTAATGGTAGCTGAGAGGCTGATATTGATAAACTGGAAGAGCAAAGAGATGATCTCCTTTAATCAGTGGATTGATAATATGGTAACACTTGCAACCTGTGAACGGACTGCTTACAAACATAGACTGCTTGGATAAATACGACAGTATTTCGAATGAATTTATACAAAATGTAGTTGACTAATTTATATTAGGGCGCGGTCACAATTTCAGCAAAAATCTGATGTTCTGCAATTCACTCACAAATGGTGCCAAACTCTTGCAAATGCTCGCCTGAGAGGTTTTTCAGTCAAAACAGAAGGCTTTTTATCACAGGACAAGAAATCAGCCCTCCACAACTTAACCGGGAGAATTATTTTTTTAAAAAAAAATCGCTAAGCCCCGGGGTCACAATTTCATCAAAAATCTGACTTTCGGCAATTCACTCAAAACAAGTGCCAAACGGTTGCAAATGCCCACCTGAGAGGTTTGGCTGTCAAAACAGAAGGCTTTTTATCGCAGGAAAAGAAATCAGCCCTCGACAACTGCACCGGCAGAAGAAGATTCAAATCAAATCAAATCAAATTTATTAAAAACGGTCACAGACCAGATTAACTCGTACAGCTAGTCAGCAAAGCATAACACCGGAAAAAACAAAGGACAATTTCAATACAGATTAGGCCATAACAGCAATTTAAAATTAGACAGCATAAATAAAATTAAGTATTTGCCTTCGACTGCATATTGGCATTGGAAATCTCTTGTTTCCTGCGCCTAATAGCGGCTACACAGAATTTGGCAACATTGATCGTAATTTCAGGAACCTTATCTTCTACCAAGGCTCTCATACGTTGGAGTTCTGGTTCATTTTTAAGCTTTTGTAGAACTGGGGCAATAAAGGTCAGGAATAGATCCTCGTAGTAACTACAGTGCAGCAATACATGCAGATTTGTTTCCACTTCCGATGAGCCACATGGGCAAACACGTGACTTATATGGTTTGCCCTCATATCTGCCTAGCAGCAGGGCAGAGGGCAGAACGTTAAATCTGGCCAGGGTAAAGGAGTGTCTGTACTTAGGTATTTGTAAATCAGCCAGATAATTTGCGGGTGAGAACCCTCTCCCAAAGTCTCTAATTGTGGCATGTTTCTCCATTTTGCCCATATGACATTGCAGCTCTATGTCCCTAATGCGTTGAAGCACTTGACTTCTGGCTCTCTCATATCCTGCCGCTATCAAGATCTGCGGGGAGAATCCCAAGCTTCTTATCTTTTCAAACAGGGAAGCTTTCCAGGTAGAATGAAAGGTGTCTAAGAGTGTTAAAGGAGCCAAACAGGCCGGGGAAAAAATAAGTTTTAACCAGTAGTGTATCTTTAGAATCCACAACCGCGCATTAACGGGTGGTTGTCCAACTTCTAAGCGGACAGCTATATTAGATACACGGGGGGGGATCCGCAATAAACACCGATAGAATTTTGTTTGAAATGCCTCCATAGGCGCAAAATTTTTAAAACTGCAAACCTGGGATCCATAAGTGAGTTGTGGGAGTATTTTTGCAGCAAAAACCTGGGAGGCCGCCGGAACGTATTTACCCCCTTTCCCATGAAAAAATCTTGTAAGGGCTTTATTGGCCCTTCCTGCATTGGCAATGGCGTTTTTCATCTGTTGGTGCCACGAGACCCTTTCCTGAAAAGTTATTCCCAGGTATTTGAAAGTTGCTACCTGGTCAATAGGTTGACCATTAATTCTCCATATGTGTTTCCTTCTTTTCTTTGAAAACACCATAATTTTAGATTTGCTGTAATTTATTGATAGTTGTTCCGCTTGACAATAGTCAGCAAGTGATCTCAAAAGCTTCCTCAAGCCAACGCAGGAAAAGGAGAGTAGGACTGCGTCGTCCGCATACAGAAGCACCGGGAGGGGCATACCTGCCAGATTGGGAGGGTGGGCATTTTCTTTCGCCATATTTACTGCTAGAGAGTTGATATAAAAATTAAATAGCGTTGGCGCGAGGACACATCCTTGTTTAACCCCATAGTGCGTTTGAATTTCTTTAGTTAGATGGCCTGACCGATCGCATCTTACCCTCACCCTGGTGATTTCATATAGACCAAGGATAAGGCGTAATAAGCGTTTATCTATGTTTGTAGCGCCAAGCTTTTCCCAGAGTCTGTCCCTTGGTATTAGATCAAAAGCCGATTTTAAATCCACAAAAGCTGCATATAAAGACCCCCCTTTTCTAGAGTATTTGTCTGCCAGGTGTTGAAGGATAAGGGCCTGGTCTATAGTTGAACGCTTTGCTCTAAAACCTGCTTGTGCTTCTGATAGAATATGCTCTCTTTCCATCCACTCCACTAATTTATCACATAAATGAGCAGCGTATAGTTTACTAATAATACTTAATAGACTGATTGGTCTGTAGTTAGCTGGCTCAGTTCTGCTTCCTTTTTTGAATATTGGAATGATGATGGCTAAACCCCAGTCCTCGGGGATAATAGCCGTTTGATTTATACTAGTGAACAAGGCGGCTAGCACAGGGGCCCACCATTCAACATTTGCCTTAAGAATTTCTGGTGGGATATTGTCAGCACCCGGGGCTTTCCCTGATTTAAGAGATTGAATAAGGCCAGTAATTTCTTCTGTGGTTACAGGGGGCCATTCCTTGCCAAATTCACTTGAAGCAGGAAGCAGAACTGGGACCAGTTGATTTGACGAATATAATGAGAGGAAATAGGCCTCCCATGCTCCAGCGGGTATAGAGTATTCGACTTCGATCGGGGAGTCTCTCCAGCCCTTTGCGATTGTTTTCCAAAACGTGGCAGAATCTTTCCTTCGGGAGGCCTCCACTAGGCACTGCCATTCCTCCCTTTGTGACTGGAGCTTTTTCCTGTTAATCAAAGCTTTATAACTGCGTTTTAACTCAAACCAGTCTAATGGAAGCGAAGGTAAGTTCGCTGATCTATAGTTCCTGTACTTGTCCAGCAGGAGGCGTTTCATAGCCATGCATTCTTGGTCAAACCAAGGTTTGGATTTATTAGAGTGTAGAGATTGCCATGGCGTTTTTTTGTTGGTCAGATAAGGTTGTAGAGACGAAATCAGTTCCCGGAACATGTCTAATCTAGCCTCAGGAGTTGGGGAATTAACGAGGTTCTCCTTTCTAGCAAGAAAAGTATCTGAGTGAAGTCTTTCCGATATTTCATCACTCAATTTGCTGGACCATTTAATACGTGAATATCTTAGCTCCATGTTTTCGAAACATGGGGCTACAAGTTTATCAGAGCAGAATAGATCTTTTCTTACATCTAGTATTAAACAGAGCGATAGATGGTTGCTGTCAACCCTCTCCACCACTTTACATTCCCGTGCTCTGCTCAAAAGGTTAGATGACACCAGGACGTAATCGATAGTGGAGGCTCCCATGTTGGATATAAATGTAAATTCCCCACTGGGTTCTCTGTCGACACGACCATTTAATACAGTCAGATCCAGATTGTTGGGAAAACGTAGGAGGCATAGGCCTGCATAGTTGCAGCCCTTGTCTTTTGAGAGCCTTGGGGGAATAGAAAGGGCTTCTTCAGAAATGGGAGGTACGTCATGGAAATGAGCATATAACGCTTCGTCTGATTGGCCAATTCTGGCATTTAAATCCCCAGCCAGCAGCACTGCCGCTGCAGGAGTTTGATTCATTAGCTCATCGACATATGATTCTAGTCTATGCCAGATATTTTTGATAAGCTGCTTGCCTCTTTGGGGAGGGGCATATATATTAATCAATAGAAGTGTGCAATATCTGCATTTCATTAATAATGCCATGGCCACACTGCTCAGAGGCTCCAGCTCGACGAAAGATGCTCTCAGCCTTGTGGATATTAGAATGCCTAGCCCACCCTTAACTCGTCCCCCTTTGTTGCTTGGTGAACCTGCGAGCGAAAATGAGGCAAAACCATTTACATCTAAATCCCCTGTTAGCCATGTCTCTTGCAGGAAGACTATATCATGATCTTGAATAAAATTGACAAATGATTGGTCAGTCGCCTTGTTGAGCCAACCAGCAATGTTCCATGATAAAAATTTAAGATTGGCTTTATCACAGTCGAGTCTTTGTCAGTTATTAGCTAATGTACTTTTAGGGTTTATCGCTTTATGTATCGGTCGCCTATCAACTTTGTATGGCGGGCTATCCAGCCGCTCTATGATTTCAATAGGTGGATGCAAAGTGCTCACGTTTGTGAACACCGGATCTTTATTATGCATAAATTCCTTCTGTGGATATTCTGTTGCGGCCTGATTTTGGCCCAATTCTGTTTCATCTAGGTATCTCATTTTGTCCCATACGTCTGGTGGGGTCACCTTAGGGATATTTCTCCTTCGAGGGGGTGATGTAGTGCTCTCCTTGAAGGGTGGCACATTCTCTCTTGGTGGAAAGTTAATCTCCGCTTTGATCTGAAGGTTACGTGTTGTGGTCTTTTTTTGGTCCCCCTTAATAACCTCGTTGCCAGAAGCTCTCTCGGCCAGCTTATCTCTTAGCTTGTCTAGTCTTCCCAAGATGTCAGTTTGTATTAATGGTGGGAACATCCATAATTGGTCAATTAGGATATTTTCTTCTATAGTAAAGAAATCCTCACCTTTGCTCACAAGGCATTGCGGATTCTGTTTGTCAGGCCAGAATTTTGAGAGTTGTTTCCCCTTTCTAAGATTTGCCTGCTTAGTTCTCAAAAGGGGGCTCAAAGGAGCCTTATTTTCAAAGAGCCTAAGTATTGTTATCCGTGCTTTTAAAAAGGCAGGTCTTGACCTAAAAATAAACTTGGCCAGGTTCTGATCCCTAAAAGTGGTCAGTGCTCTCACTGAGTGACCATCATAATGTAGATATTCCACCGAGATGATATCATTAGAATTAACCATTCCTGGCAGTATGTCATTTAGGCTAGATACAAAGTTCATTATTCGCTGTTTCCCTGTAAGGAAGCCCTTAGGCTTCGGGAAGTTCGTGAGTACCAATTTTTGGGGATTTAGGATCAAATTCCAATCTCTTTCCTGACTGGAGGCTTGCCAGGTCTGAAGGGGGGTATCATCTCTACTAAACACTTCCTCCTCCCCGCTGTTCGATTTGCTAAGTGTTTTATTGCCTTCATAGGTAGAGGCCTCAACTTCCGCAGCATCAGGTTTGTTAAATAGTTGGTTATCCAGGGACTGAATTGTTACTTCTGCCTTCTCACTTGCTACTGGAGTCAGCCTTGGCGAGTCCTCCTTAGCCGGTTGCTGTGTAACTATCTTTGTTTCTCTCTTTTTACCCTTCTTTTTGCTGCCCCGTGTGGTCGATTTATTTGGGGCCGAGGGAAGAAGTTTAAACAATTTCTGCCAATGTATGCTTCGATTACTGCAGGTATACTTGGCTTTCCTTGTTGTTTTGATATTTTTACTTTTCTTCACTTTTGCCCTTGAGTTATGTCTTTGCAAATTCTTATTTATTACTGGTTTGTTCGTCCCCACTAGCTCAACTGTTTTATGTTCTTGGGGCATATCATTTAATTTCATCTCTTTTAATTGAGGTATGAAATTTTCTACTAACGTCAGCAGTAGCCCATTCGTTATTGTTAGGTAATTTTTTAGGTTGGCTAGATCAGTACTTATTGCTAAGGAATAATCCAAAGGGCGGCCGTCACTCAATTCCGTTTGAGAGTATTTTGGAATAGGTATCTGGTTTTGATGGGTTGATGTAATTTCTTCCGTGGGCAGCTGTTCCTTAGTAATAGAGGTATTTCCCTCCTGAAGTTCCTCGGCTAAAGCTAGTTCTTGCGCTAGGCTGCATGGGGAGTTAATATTTCCAGTATCTTGATATATCTCTTTAAAATGAGACGTCCAATCAAGAACAGTAAGAGAGGGGGGTATTACTTCATCAAGAATTAACTCTTTTTGTGGACTCTTACCCTCCTCCATCTTAGGAAAGTAATTTGTGATTTTGCTTTGTCTTTTACCAGGGCCCAAGGGGCTGATTGCCGAGTCAGGCAGTATACCCAACTCCTTATATGTTCTTCTAGTAAAAACCATGGTAAAAGTTGTCTTGATATAGTGAGAGGGCAGTTTACCCCAGGTGCGACTGCCTTAAATTGGGGGGCAAGTGGGGGTATCAATCTATATTCCCACCTGCTCTCTGCAGCAGCTTCCTGATGTACTCATCAACAGCCTCAGTATATTTCTCTATTTTGCGTTCTCTGCTTTTAGATCTTGGTGATTGTCCTAAGCCTGTAGTTTTCACCTCAATCATGCGACCAGCGCTGTTTCACAGATGCTGCAACCTAGTCAGAATATAATAATAAAACAATGCTGCCAAAGGGACAGCAGTAATAAAATGGCTAAAAACTACATTAAAATTAAAATTGCCTTATTTAGGCAATTTATGTGCAGCTGGAAAAGGATAATAGTGGAGTTTGGCTATAGCGCATGTACAGCTATGATAACCTTGTATTTCGGGCCCTAGCTTAGTCTTTAGAGGCCATCTCCCACCGCCCTATACTGAACGAAGGATATCCAAGAGCCCCAGAAGGGAAACTTTCTGTGGGCTGGTTCACTGATTCCTTCTAAACAGTCTTTCAGAGGCCTACCACATAGGGCAGGGCACAGAGCGATATCTTGCTGAAGCCGGTTTTCCAAACCTCCAGAGGGACCTATCCGATACACTGTTGTAGAGTTATTGTGTAGATTAAAAACTTCCTGTAAAAAACTCAGGATGCCTTCACCAGGAGTCTCTGAGAGTATAAATGCTGGTCTCCTCAGAAAACAGTTTGTTAAAATGAAGAGTCTTTCCAGCTACTGCACTTCCTCTTCAACTGCAAAGCAGGAATGCTGTCCCCAGCTAGTTCACACAGCCCCCCAGCTGGGTGGGGGTCAGTCAGTTCAATTAACCCCCGAATCTCCAAGCTTTATCATTCTCTGTGTTCAGCAGAGCTGGGTGTCTATGGGCCAGTCTCAAAGCAGGGCTCACAGTCGTGTCTCTCCTTACCCTCCTTCTCCAGGCACCGTTGGTCGGGTAAGCAGTTCACAGTTCTGTCTTTAGACCACTTCTCTCTCTGCTCTCAGTTCAGGCAGCAGCGTTCTCTCCTCTCTGGTAACCTTGACCGGGCAGCTGATAAGGAAGGAGGGAGCAGGCTGGGACAAGCTGAAGACAAGCTCGCAGGGCCAACAGGAATTATAAAAGTGCTCAGAGTCTTTAAAATGCTTTCCGTTTGTTAGAAATTGGCATCCGGAGGGCAATTAAGATAAGGTTTTAAAAGAATAAAAGTGAGCGCCGGAGAGCGTGACTTGCCTCAGCCAGAAGAAGATTTCATCAAAAATCTGACTTTTGGCAATTCACTCAAAAATGGTGCCAAACGGTTGCAAATGCTCCCCTGAGAGTTTTGGCAGTGGAAACAGAAGGGTTTTCATCATAGGACAAGAAATCAGACCTTGACAAGTTAACCGGCAGAAAAATATTTTTTTGAAAAAATCGCAAAGCCCCGGGGTAACAATTTCATTAAAAATCTGACTGTCGGCAATTCACTCAAAAATGGTGCCAAACGGTTGCAAATGCTCCCCTGAAAGGTTTGGCGGTCAAAAGAGAAGGCTTTTTATCACAGGACAAGAAATCAGCCCTCGACAACTTAACCGGCAGAAAAAGATTTTTTTGAAAAAACCGCTAATGCTCCCCTGAGATGTTGTCCACCGCCTGTTCACCGTCCCTGAGACCATGTGGTGTAAGAAAAAAATGAACAAATTCCTATGCCCCACAAGTAACCCACAGATGCATTTTAAATAAAAGCACACATAAAGTAGGAGTAAACTAGGAGTGAAGTAGGAGTACACTAGGTGTAAACAAGGAGTAAAGTAGGAGTAAACTAGGTGTAAAGTAGGAGTAAGGCAGGAGTAAATTAGCCAATCACATGCAGCCCATTGTGTAAATAATGTATATAAAGCAGATACTTTGAGGGAACATCCATTCCTCCTCACCACTATGAGCTGAATAAAGAGCATGAAATCCACTCTCGACTCAGAGTATATTTCATTCTCAGACCCTCCAACACTTCTCTGATGAAAAAAGGGATGTCCTATTCAATAATAAATAAATAATAATAATAGTTTTATTATTTATACCCCACCCATCTGACTGGGTCGTGCCAGCCACGCTCAGCAAATTGCAGGATAAAATAATATACAATAAAACATCAAACCTTTTTAAACTATATGCCTACTATATGGAAGTTAACAACTGGACAACAGAAATAGATTGTACACACTCTAATGGTAGCTGAGAGGCTGATATTGATAAACTGGAAGAGCAAAGAGATGATCTCCTTTAATCGGTGGATTGATAATATGGTAACACTTGCAACCTGTGAACGGACTGCTTACAAACATAGACTGCTTAGATAAATACGACAGTATTTCGAATGAATTTATACAAAATGTAGTTGACTAATTTATATTAGGGCGCGGTCACAATTTCAGCAAAAATCTGATGTTCTGCAATTCACTCACAAATGGTGCCAAACTCTTGCAAATGCTCGCCTGAGAGGTTTTTCAGTCAAAACAGAAGGCTTTTTATCACAGGACAAGAAAACAGCCCTCCACAACTTAACCGGGAGAATTTTTTTTTGGAAAAAAAATCGCTAAGCCCCGGGGTCACAATTTCATCAAAAATCTGACTTTCGGCAATTCACTCAAAAATGGTGCCAAACGGTTGCAAATGCCCACCTGAGAGGTTTGGCTGTCAAAACAGAAGGCTTTTTATCGCAGGAAAAGAAATCAGCCCTCGACAACTGCACCGGCAGAAGAAGATTTCAACAAAAATCTGACTTTCGGCAATTCACTCAAAAATGGTGCCAAACGGTTGCAAATGCTCCCCTGAGAGTTTTGGAAGTGGAAACAGAAGGGTTTTCATCATAGGACAAGAAATTAGACCTCGACAACTTAACCCGCAGAAAAAGATTGTTTTGAAAAAATCGCAAAGCCCCGGGGTCACAATTTCATAAAAAATCTGACTTTCGGCAATTCACTCAAAAATGGTGCCAAACGGTTGCAAATGCTCCCCTGAAAGGTTTGGCGGTCAAAACAGAAGGCTTTTTATCACAGGACAAGAAATCAGCCCTCGACATCTTAACCGGCAGAAAAAGATTTTTTTGAAATATCGCAAAGCAACTAGGAGTAACCTAGGAGTAACCTAGGTGTAAACTAGGAGTAAACTAGGAGTAAACCAGGAGTAAACTAGGTGTAAACTAGGAGTAAAGTTGGTGTACACTAGGTGTAAACTGTTAGGATATTTCCGTTCCACCTTAAAAGGGAGCAGGATGTTTGTATAACAGCCTGCGTAATTTCCTGTCTTACAGGATGTTTATGTTGTCTGTTCCTTTCGTTTTCTGCTGTTTTGCCTGAGCAGTCGGAGCAGACGGTCATGTTTTCTTTGTTCTGACCAACGCTGAATAAAACTGTAAATATGCATGTTCTGCTCTCATGCTGTGCAACTTCATGCTGTGTGAATTCTGCTGTTAGAGTGTGCACTAAGCCTGAGGCTTAGTATCGCTAAATTGCTGGTACTGCGTGACTACGGGAGGTCGATGGATCGTCCGGCACCGAGCTTGGGGGCTCAGATGGACTTTATCTCCCTGGCAGTATCCCAACAACAGGTTTCGGGCCCAGATTCACGGCACTTGCAGGAGAGTAAGACAGCGACAGACTGCTGAAAGGTATGTCCTGGAAAAGTGAAAGCAGAGGCTTTTCTGGATGCCGCGGAAAAGGCCTTTGATGTCCGGCAAAGCCTAATTGGCCTGGGAGCCGAGCCAGAGGCATCGTGATTTATGGGCTGCCGAGATAACACGTCTTAGAAGGCATAAAGGCTCACGGCTAAAGCAAAAAGCTGGAATGGAGATTTTCCAAGCTTCGGAGGCCACTGAGTGCCCAAAGTTAAATCGGCACAATTATCAGACCTGGGCAAAATGGTGTGAGAGTTTGCTGCGTCAGTTTGGAGTCTGGCATACTGTCTCTCAAGCCACTCCAGTTCCTCGGACAGAGAAATGGCAGGGCCAGAATTTGAGGGCCGTTGATATTATAGTCTTATCCGTCTCTCTGGAGGAAATAAAGACGCTTGCTGGAAATCTCACGGCACGTGACATGTGGGATGCTTTGAAAAAGGTCCACCTGCCAATCACCCCAACTCAGTGTTTGAATGCATTGGAGGTCCTGGCTGTTTCCCAGAATGCTAGTGAATGCAGGGATGCTGAGGGCACCGATTGCAAGCTGCAGGGGGAGCAGACTGCCACGTCATTCCAGGCAGCATTCCAGCCTCCAGGGGGAGCCAAGGAGTCGGCAGCTGAGAGCTCTGTTTCTCGTGAGAACCAAGGTCAGAGCCTATGCAGAGGCCGGAAGGCCAGATGTAAACAGAGCATAAAGCCTGCAGATGGCCAGGAGCAGGGGGGCAAGTTGCAAAAGCCCACGCCAGTGGAAAACAAGGCTATGTTTGCTGGCACAGCTCCACCAAAGGCTAAAGGCACGTCTGATGGCCAGGAGCAGGGGGGCAGGTTGCAAAAGCCCTCGCCAGTGGAAAACAAGGCTATGTTTGCTGGCATAGCTTCACCAAAGGCTAAAGGCAAGCTGCAAAAGCCCACGCCGGTGGGAAACAAGGCCAAGGCCAGATTTGTTATTGACTCTGGGTGCACGCGCCATCTCACCAAAGACCGCCATCTGTTCATCTCCTTCACACCTCAAGATGGAGAGGTCCAGCTGGCTGATGGAAGGACTTTTCAAGCTGCAGGAGTTGGGACTGTGAAACTTGCTAGTCTGCATACTACCATCAGAGATGTACTTTTTGTTCCAGGAGCTGCGGACAATTTGCTTAGTGTACCACAGCTGACTGGGCGTGGTTTTGAGGTTTCCTTCAAGAGGACTGTCTGTGTCATCAGAAAAGGCAAAGAGGACATTTTGCATGCAAAGTTGATGGATGGTTTGTTCTGTCTAACTTATGATGACAATGCTGTTATGTCAAATGCTGATACTTGTTGTGTTGCACAAACTAACAAGGTTCTTCATGCAGGATGCATTCACGATGCACATCGCAGATTTTGTCACCTCTCTTGGCAAGCGCTAGCCAAGATGCCTGAGTTGGTTGAAGGTTTGGACATCAAACCTTGTAAATTTCACATGAAATGTGTATCTTGTGCAGAGAACAAGGTGAAGGTTGCTCCAAAAGGCAAGGAGTCTAGCAGGCAGGCTTCCAAACCCTACCAGCTAGTTCACGCAGACCTGGTAGGTCCTCTAGCGCCCTCTTTGGGAGGCGCAAGGTACTTCATGGTTCTAATTGATTCTTTTTCCAGGTACATTCATGTGTTTATGCTCGAGCAGAAATCGCAAGCATTTCCTAAGTTCAAGGCATTCTGTGCTTGGTTGGAGAATGCTCACGGTAAACGTATTGGTTGTCTGTTTACTGATCGAGGCGGGGAATTCACTTCTCAGCAGTTTGAAGCTTTCCTGACTGAGAAGGGAATCCAGCATGATTTGTCAACGCCTAGATCGCCATGGATGAATGGGCTTGCGGAGCGAGCAAATCAAACGTTGCTGCAAGGGATAAAAACCTTGTTGCATGATGTCAATCTCCCTGAGAAGTTTTGGGGGGAGGCTTTGGCGAATTTTGTTTATTCTTTTAACAGGAGACTATCATCACCTATTGGTTGCACTCCCTATGAGAAAATGTTTGGTAAGAAACCTAACACCAAGCACATGAGAATCTTTGGTTCTGACATGTGGGTACACACCCCACAAAGCAACAAGCTTGGGAAGCGTGGGGCACATGGTTTGTTCATGGGGTACGAAAAAGGTGCATACAGGGTATGGATGACTAACTCTAAATCCATAAAGTTCACAAGGAGTGTTGAGTACAATCCTAAGTGGGGGGGAAATGTGGGAATTTTCCAGAGTTACACTGAGGATGATGATGATGATGATGATGAGAGTTCGGATTCCAGTTCAGTGGGCGGCGCTGCTGCTGCTGTCAGTGACAGTGATGACACAGCAGACTACAAGAGCGCAAAGGCCTCAGTCAGACCGTCTGATGAGTCTGACAATGAACTGGAAGAACCACTGTTCACCATTGGTCACTTTTCTCCTAAGAAGGAGGAGATGAGTCCAGAAGACTTGCGTCTGGTTCGCAGGTCTGAAAGGGCGACCAAAGGCAAACCTCCAAAGAGATTTGCTGATGAGTTTGCTAAGACGGCAACTGCTGTTCTTAGTAGCTCAGAGAAGGTGTGGGAACCTTCAAGCTTCAAAGAGGTCCAGGAGTTAACCTCTAAAGATGCTGAGCCTTGGCTTAATGCCATGAAGGCTGAAGTTGATTCCTTGAACAGGAACCAAACTTGGGAGCTGGTACCGGTAGTCCCAGGAATGAGACTGGTTGGCAGCAAATGGGTCTTCAAGGCCAAGAAAGACCAAAACAGCAAGGTTGTCAGACACAAAGCCAGATTGGTTGCCAGAGGTTTTTCACAGGTACCAGGGCAGGATTACCACGAGACCTACTCACCCACGGTCAAATATGAGAGCATTCGGCTGATGCTCAAGATCGCTGCGGAGGAGAAACTGCATGTTTCCCATCATGACATAAATACAGCTTTTTTGTACGGGATTTTGGGGGAGGAGCTGTACATGCTTCCACCTGACGGGATGCAGATACAGAAGGGAATGGTCTGTAAACTGCGGAAATCCTTGTATGGTCTCAAGCAGAGTGTCAGGTGTTGGAACACAAAACTCACTGAAACGTTGCTTTCTCTAGGTTTTCACCAGGGCAAAGCTGATCCGTGTGTGTTTGTCAAGGAGGAGGGGCAAAACAAACTGTATTGTTTATGTTTTGTTGATGATCTTCTGATGTTTTGGAAGAATCAGGCTTTTTACCAAAGCACCCTAGCTCAGCTGAAGGAGCACTTTGACATGAAGGATCTTGGTGAGGTATCCAACTATCTTTCTCTGCAGGTGGAGAGGGACCAAGCAGGTAATTTTCTGGTACACCAAACACAGAAAATTACTGATGTATTAACCAGGTTGAATTTGGTTGATGCAAACCCAGCAGACACACCGATGGTGACAAGTTACCAGGTAGATAGTACTGCTGAAGCGTTTTCTGACACAACGCTGTACAGATGAATTCTAGGCAAGTTGAATTTCATTGCTAGATGTTCGAGACCTGACATTGCTGTAAGCACTAACCTGCTGAGCAGACATGCTAACAATCCTACTGTTCAGGATTGGAAAGCTCTGAAGTGCATAGCCCGGTATTTGAAAGGGACTATGCACTACAGGCTGAGGTTCACCAGTCAGAAGACTGGAGGTCTTGAAATCTTTGCAGATGCAAGTTTTGGAAGTGACACCACGGATGGTACAAGCACTTCTGGAGTATGCTACATGTACAACCACTGCCTGTTTGACTGGTTGTGCAAAAGGCAGACGACAGTTAGCCTAAGTTCCTGTGAAGCAGAACTCAATGCTCTGTCATTTTCACTCATGGATTGTGAATGGTTGATGCAACTGTTTAAGGACATTGGGGTTTCTGTGAAATGTCCTATACAAGTGTATCAAGACAATAGATCTTGCTTGGCTTTGCTGAACTCGGAGAGTTGCAAGCAAAGGACCAAGTACTTGCAGATTAAGCTACATCGTGCAAGAGAGTGTATTCAGAAAGGACTCATTCAGGTGTCCTACATGCCAGGAAATGAAATTCCTGCTGATCTGTTGTCTAAGGTTGTTAACAGAGAACAACTTAAGGTTTACGCACAAAGGTTGCAATTGGGTTGAACCACAGGTACTACAGGTTACACGGAAAGGGGGAGGATGTTAGGATATTTCCGTTCCACCTTAAAAGGGAGCAGGATGTTTGTATAACAGCCTGCGTAATTTCCTGTCTTACAGGATGTTTATGTTGTCTGTTCCTTTCGTTTTCTGCTGTTTTGCCTGAGCAGTCAGAGCAGACGGTCATGTTTTCTTTGTTCTGACCAACGCTGAATAAAACTGTAAATATGCATGTTCTGCTCTCATGCTGTGCAACTTCATGCTGTGTGAATTCTGCTGTTAGAGTGTGCACTAAGCCTGAGGCTTAGTGTCGCTAAATTGCTGGTACTGCGTGACTACGGGAGGTCGATGGATGGTCCGGCACCGAGCTTGGGGGCTCAGATGGACTTTATCTCCCTGGCAGTATCCCAACATAAACTAGGAGTAAAGTTGGTGTAAACTAGGTGTAAAAAAGGAGTAAACTAGGAGTAAAGTAGGAGTAAGGCAGGAGTAAATTAGCCAATCACATGCAGCCCATTGTGTAAATAATGTATATAAAGCAGATACTTTGAGGGAACATCCATTCCTCCTCACCACTATGAGCTGAATAAAGAGCATGAAATCCACTCTCGACTCAGAGTATATTTCATTCTCAAACCCTCCAACACTTCTCGGATGAAGAAAGGGATGTCCTATTCAATAATAAATAAATAATAATAATAGTTTTATTATTTATACCCCACCCATCTGACTGGGTCGTGCCAGCCACGCTCAGCAGCTTGCAGGATAGAATAATATACAATAAAACATCAAACCTTTTTTAACTATATGCCTACTATATGGAAGTTAACAACTGGACAACAGAAATGGATTGTACACACTCTAATGGTAGCTGAGAGGCTGATATTGATAAACTGGAAGAGCAAAGAGATGATCTCCTTTAATCGGTGGATTGATAATATGGTAACACTTGCAACCTGTGAACGGACTGCTTACAAACATAGACTGCTTGGATAAATACGACAGTATTTCGAATGAATTTATACAAAATGTAGTTGACTAATTTATATTAGGGCGCGGTCACAATTTCAGCAAAAATCTGATGTTCTGCAATTCACTCACAAATGGTGCCAAACTCTTGCAAATGCTCGCCTGAGGGTTTTTCAGTCAAAACAGAAGGCTTTTTATCACAGGACAAGAAATCAGCCCACGACAACTTAGCCGGCAGAATTTTTTTTAAAAAAAAAAATCGCTAAGCCCCGAGGTGACAATTTCATCAAAAATCTGACTTTCGGCAATTCACTCAAAACAAGTGCCAAACGGTTGCAAATGCCCACCTGAGAGGTTTGGCTGTCAAAACAGAAGGCTTTTTATCGCAGGAAAAGAAATCAGCCCTCGACAACTGCACCGGCAGAAGAAGATTTCATCAAAAATCTGACTTTCGGCAATTCACTCAAAAATGGTGCTAAACGGTTGCAAATGCTCCCGTGAAAGGTTTGGCTGTCGAAACAGAAGGCTTTTTATCACAGGACAAGAAAACAGCCCTCGACAACTTAACCGGCGGAAAAAGTTTTTTTGGAAAAAATCCCTAAGCCCCGTGGTCACAATTTCTGCAAAAATCTCACTTTTGGCAATTCACTCAAAAATGGTGCTAATTGGTTGCAAATGCTCCCGTGAAAGCTTTTGCAAAGGAAACAGAAGGCTTTTTATTACAGGACAAGAAATCAGCCATCGACAACTTAACTGGCAGAAAAACATTTTTTTGAAAAAATCCCTTTAGTAAAGTAGGACTAAAGTAGGAGTAAACTAGGTGTAAACAAGGAGTAAAGTAGGAGTAAACTAGGTGTAAACAAGGAGTAAAGTAGCAGTAAAGTAGGAGTAAACTAGGAGTAAAGTGGGAATAAACTAGGTGTAAAGTGGGAGTAAACTAGGTGTAAACAAGGAGTAAACTAGTTGTAAACCAGGTGTAAAGTAGGAGTAAACAAGGAGTAAAGTAGTTGTAAAGTAGGAGTAAGGCAGGAGTAAATTAGCCAATCACATGCAGCCCATTGTGTAAATAATGTATATAAAGCAGATACTTTGAGGGAACATCCATTCCTCCTCACCACTATGAGCTGAATAAAGAGCATGAAATCCACTCTCGACTCAGAGTATATTTCATTCTCAAACCCTCCAACACTTCTCGGATGAAGAAAGGGATGTCCTATTCAATAATAAATA
The DNA here is from genome assembly GCF_964270895.1 of Podarcis filfolensis. Lineage (NCBI taxonomy): Eukaryota > Metazoa > Chordata > Lepidosauria > Squamata > Lacertidae > Podarcis > Podarcis filfolensis. The sequence goes on from NW_028149492.1 coordinate 161,537, forward strand.
AATAATAATAATAGTTTTATTATTTATACCCCACCCATCTGACTGGGTCGTGCCAGCCACGCTCAGCAGCTTGCAGGATAAAATAATATACAATAAAACATCAAGCCTTTTTTAACTATATGCCTACTATATGGAAGTTAACAACTGGACAACAGAAATGGATTGTACACACTCTAATGGTAGCTGAGAGGCTGATATTGATAAACTGAAAGAGCAAAGAGATGATCTCCTTTAATCGGTGGAGTGATAATATGGTAACACTTGCAACCTGTGAACGGACTGCTTACAAACGTAGACTGCTTAGATAAATACGACAGTATTTCGAATGAATTTATACAAAATGTAGTTGACTAATTTATATTAGGGCGCGGTCACAATTTCAGCAAAAATCTGATGTTCTGCAATTCACTCACAAATGGTGCCAAACTCTTGAAAATGCTCGCCTGAGAGGTTTTTCAGCCAAAACAGAAGGCTTTTTATCACAGGACAAGAAATCAGCCCTCCACAACTTAACCGGGAGATTTTTTTTTAAAAAGCTAAGCCCCGGGGTCACAATTTCATCAAAAATCTGACTTTCGGCAATTCACTCCAAAAAAGTGCCAAACGGTTGCAAATGCCCCCCTGAGAGGTTTGGCTGTCAAAACAGAAGGCTTTTTATCGCAGGAAAAAAAAACAGCCCTCGACAACTCAACTGGCAGAATTTTTTCTTTGAAAAAATCGCTAAGCCCCGGGGTCACAATTTCATCAAAAATCTGACTTTCGGCAATTCACTCAAAAATGGTGCCAAACGGTTGCAAATGCTCCCCTGAGAGTTTTGGCAGTGGAAACAGAAGGGTTTTCATCATAGGACAAGAAATCAGACCTCGACAACTTAACCGGCAGAAAAAGATTTTTTTGAAAATATTGCTAAGCCCCGGGGTCACAATTTCAGCAAAAATCTGACTTTTGGCAATTTACTCAAAAATGGTGCCCAACGGTTGCACCGCTCCCCTGAGAGGTTGTGCACCGCCTGTTCACCGTCCCTGAGACCATGTGGTGTAAGAAAAAAATGCCCCACAAGTAACCCAGAGATTTTAAATAAAAGCACACATGAAGTAGGAGTAAGCTAGGAGTAAAGTAGGTGTAAACTAGGAGTAAAGTAGGAGTAAACTAGGTGTAAACAAGGAGTAAACTAGGTGTAATGTAGGAGTAACGCAGGAGTAAATTAGCGTCCTATAGTGCGAAAAATACGTTAACCAGCGGAAAAAGTTGTTTTTGAAAAAATCCCTAAGCCCCGGGGTCACAATTTCAGCAAAAATCTCACTTTTGGCAATTCACTCAAAAATGGTGCTAAACAGTTGCTTGTAAATGCTCCCGTGAAAGCTTTTGCACAGGAAACGGAAGGCTTTTTATCACAGGACAGGAAATCGGCCCTCGACAACTTAACCGGCGGAAAAAGATTTTTTTGAAAAAATCCCTAAGCCACGGGGTCACAATTTCAGCAAAAATCTGACTTTTGGGAATTCACTCAAAAATGGTGCTAAACGGTTGCAAATGCTCCCGTGAAAGGTTTGGCTGTCGAAACAGAAGGCTTTTTATCACAGGACAAGAAAACAGCCCTCGACAACTTAATCGGCGGAAAAAGTTTTTTTGGAAAAAATCCCTAAGCCCCGTGGTCACAATTTCTGCAAAAATCTCACTTTTGGCAATTCACTCAAAAATGGTGCTAAACAGTTGCTTGTAAATGCTCCCGTGAAAGGTTTGGCGGTCGAAACAGAAGGCTTTTTATCACAGGACAGGAAATCGGCCCTCGACAACTTAACCGGCGGAAAAAGATTTTTTTGAAAAAATCCCTAAGCCCCGGGGTCACAATTTCAGCAAAAATCTGACTTTTGGGAATTCACTCAAAAATGGTGCTAAACGGTTGCAAATGCTCCCGTGAAAGTTTTGGCGGTCGAAACAGAAGGCTTTTTATCACAGGAGAGGAAATCAGCCCTCGACAACTTAACCGGCAGAAAAAGATTTTTTTGAAAAAATCACTAAGCCCCGGGATCACAATATCAGCAAAAATCTGACTTTTGGCAATTCACACAAAAATGGTGCTAAACGGTTGCTTTGAAATGCTCCCGTGAAAGGTTTGGCGGTCGAAACAGAAGGCTTTTTATCACAGGAGACTAAATCAGCCCTCGATAACTTAACCGGCGGAAAAAGATTTTTTTGAAAAAATCCCTAAACCCCGGGGTCACAATTTCAGCAAAAATCTCACTTTTGGCAATTCACTCAAAAATGGTGCTAAATGGTTGCAAATGCTCCTGTGAAAGGTTTGGCGGTCGAAACAGAAGGCTTTTTATCACAGGACAAGAAATCAGCCCACGACAACTTAGCCGGAAGAAAAAGATTTTCTTTGAAAAAATCACTAAGCCCCGGGGTCACAATTTCAGCAAAAATCTGACTTTTGGCAATTCCCTCAAAAATGGTGCTAAACGGTTGCAAATGCTCCCGTGAAAGGTTTGGCGGTTGAAAGAGAAGGCTTTTTATCACAGGAGAAGAAATCAGCCCTCGACAACTTAACCGGCGGAAAAAGATTTTTTTGAAAAAATCACTAAGCCCCGGGGTCACAATTTCAGCAAGAATCTGACTTTTGTCAATTCTTTCAAAAATCATGCCAAACTGTTGCAAATGCTCCCCTGAAAGCTTTTGCAAAGGAAACAGAAGGCTTTTTATCACAGGACAAGAAAACAGGCCTCGACAACTTACCCGGCGTAAAAAGTTTTTTTTAAAAAAAGCCCTAAGCCCCGGGGTCACAATTTCAGCAAAAATCTGACTTTTGGCAATTCAATCAAAAATGGTGCTAAACGGTTGCAAATGCTCCCGTGAAAGGTTTGGCAGGCGAAACAGAAGGCTTTTTATCACAGGACAAGAAATCAGCCCTCGACAACTTAACCGTCGGAAAAAGATTTTTTTGAAAAAATCCCTAAGCCCTGGGGTCACAATTTCCAAAGAAATCTGACTTTTGGCAATTCACTCAAAAATGATGCTAAACGGTTGCAAATGCTCCCGTGAAAGCTTTGGCGGTCGAAAGAGAAGGCTTTTTATCACAGGAGAAGAAATCAGCCCTCGACAACTTAACCGGCAGAAAAAGATTTTTTTGAAAAAATCACTAAGCCCCAGGATCACAATTTCAGCAAAAATCTCACTTTTGGCAATTCACTCAAAAATGGTGCTAAATGGTTGCAAATGCTCCTGTGAAAGGTTTGGCGGTCGAAACAGAAGGCTTTTTATCACAGGACAAGAAATCAGCCCACGACAACTTAGCCGGCAGAAAAAGATTTTCTTTGAAAAAATCACTAAGCCCCGGGGTCACAATTTCAGCAAAAATCTGACTTTTGGCAATTCACTCAAAAATGGTGCTAAACGGTTGCAAATGCTCCCGTTAAAGGTTTGGCGGTCGAAACAGAAGGCTTTTTATCACAGGACAAGAAATCAGCCCTCAACAACTTAACCGGCGGAAAAAGATTTTTTTGAAAAAATCCCTAAGCCCTGGGGTCACAATTTCCGAAGAAATCTGACTTTTGGCAATTCACTCAAAAATGATGCTAAACGGTTGCAAATGCTCCCGTGAAAGGTTTGGCGGTCGAAAGAGAAGGCTTTTTATCACAGGAGACTAAATCAGCCCTCGACAACTTAACTGGCGGAAAAAGATTTTTTTGAAAAAATCCCTAAGCCCCGGGGTCACAATTTCAGCAAAAATCTGACTTTTGGCAATTCACTCAAAAATGGTGCTAACCGGTTGCAAATGCTCCCGTGAAAGCTTTTGCAAAGGAAATAGAAGGCTTTTTATCACAGGACAAGAAATCAGCCCTCGACAACTTTACCGGCGGAAAAAGATTTTTTTGAAAAAACCACTAAGCCCCGGGGTCACAATTTCAGCAAAAATCTCACTTTTGGCAATTCACTCAAAAATGGTGCTAAACGGTTGCAAATGCTCCTGTGAAAGGTTTGGCGGTCGAAAAAGAAGGCTTTTTATCACAGGACAAGAAATCAGCCCACGACAACTTAGCCGGCAGAAAAAGATTTTCTTTAAAAAAATCCCTAAGCCCCGGCGTCATAATTTCAGCAAAAATATGACTTTTGGCAATTCCCTCAAAAATGGTGCTAAACGGTTGCAAATGCTCCCCTGAACGGTTTGGCGGTCGAAAAGAAGGCTTTTTATCACAGGACAAGAAATCAGCCCTCGACAACTTAACCGGCGGAGAAAGATTTTTCAAAACAATCCCTAAGCCCTGGGGTCACAATTTCAGCAAGAATCTGACTTTTGGCAATTCTCTCAAAAATCATGCCAAACTGTTGCAAATGCTCCCCTGAAAGCTTTGGCGAAGGAAACAGAAGGCTTTTTATAACAGGACAAGAAATCAGCCCTCGACAACTTAACCGGCGGAAAAAGATTTTTTTGAAAAAATCCCTAAGCCCCGGGGTCACAATTTCAGCAAAAATCTCACTTTTGACAATTCACTCAAAAATGGTGCTAACCGGTTGCAAATGCTCCCGTGAAAGCTTTTGCAAAGGAAACAGAAGGCTTTTTATCACAGGACAAGAAATCAGCCCTCGACAACTTTACCGGCGGAAAAAGATTTTTTTGAAAAAATCACTAAGCCCCGCGGTCACAATTTCAGCAAAAATCTCACTTTTGGCAATTCACTCAAAAATGGTGCTAAACGGTTGCAAATGCTCCTGTGAAAGGTTTGGCGGTCGAAAAAGAAGGCTTTTTATCACAGGACAAGAAATCAGCCCACGACAACTTAGCCGGCAGAAAAAGATTTTCTCTAAAATTCCCTAAGCCCCGGCGTCATAATTTCAGCAAAAATATGACTTTTGGCAATTCCCTCAAAAATGGTGCTAAACAGTTGCAAATGCTCCCCTGAACGGTTTGGCGGTCGAAAAGAAGGCTTTTTATCACAGGACAAGAAATCAGCCCTCGACAACTTAACCGGCGGATAAAGATTTTTCAAAACAATCCCTAAGCCCTGGGGTCACAATTTCAGCAAGAATCTGACATTTGGCAATTCTCTCAAAAATCATGCCAAACTGTTGCAAATGCTCCCCTGAAAGCTTTGGCGAAGGAAAGAGAAGGCTTTTTATAACAGGACAAGAAATCACCCCTCGACAACTTAACCGGCGGAAAAAGATTTTTTTGAAAAAATCCCTAAGCCCCGGGGTCACAATTTCAGCAAAAATCTCACTTTTGGCAATTCACTCAAAAATGGTGCTAACCGGTTGCAAATGCTCCCGTGAAAGCTTTTGCAAAGGAAACAGAAGGCTTTTTATCACAGGACAAGAAATCAGCCCTCGACAACTTTACCGGCGGAAAAAGATTTTTTTGAAAAAATCACTAAGCCCCGGGGTCACAATTTCAGCAAAAATCTCACTTTTGGCAATTCACTCAAAAATGGTGCTAAACGGTTGCAAATGCTCCTGTGAAAGGTTTGGCGGTCGAAACAGAAGGCTTTTTATCACAGGACAAGAAATCAGCCCACGACAACTTAGCCGGCAGAAAAAGATTTTCTTTAAAAAAATCACTAAGCCCCGGGGTCACAATTTCAGCAAAAATCTGACTTTTGGCAATTCACTCAAAAATGATGCCAAACTGTTGCAAATGCTCCCCTGAAAGCTTTGGCGAAGGAAACAGAAGGCTTTTTATAGCAGGACAAGAAATCAGCCCTCGACAACTTAACCGGCGGAAAAAGATTTTTTTGGAAAAATCCCTAAGCCCCGGCGTCATAATTTCAGCAAAAATATGACTTTTGGCAATTCCCTCAAAAATGGTGCTAAACGGTTGCAAATGCTCCCGTGAAAGGTTTGGCGGTCGAAACAGAAGGCTTTTTATCACAGGACAAGAAATCAGCCCTCGACAACTTTACCGGCGGATAAAGATTTTTTAAAAAAATCACTAAGCCCCTGGGTCACAATTTCAGCAAGAATCTGACTATTGGCAATTTATTCAAAAATGGTGCTAAACGGTTGCACATGCTCCTGTGAAAGGTTTGGTGGTTGAAACAGAAGGCTTTTTATCACAGAAGAAATCAGCCCTCGACAACTTACCCAGCGGAAAAAGATTTTTTTGAAAAAATCCCTAAGCCCCGGGGTCACAATTTCAGCAAAAACCTGACTTTTCGCAATTCACTCAAAAACGGTGCTAACCGGTTGCAAATGCTCCCGTGAAAGCTTTTGCAAAGGAAACAGAAAATGGGGCTAAACGGTTGCTTGTAAATGCTCCCGTGAAAGGTTTGGCGGTTGAAACAGAAGGCTTTTTATCACAGGAGAAGAAATCAGCCCTCGACAACTGCAACGGCAGAAGAACATTTCAACAAAAATCTGACTTTCGGCAATTCACTCAAAAATGGTGCCAAACGGTTGCAAATGCTCCCCTGAGAGTTTTGAAAGTGGAAACAGAAGGGTTTTCATCATAGGACAAGAAATTAGACCTCGACAACTTAAACGGCAGAAAAAGATTTTTTTGAAAAAATCGCAAAGCCCCAGGGTCACAATTTCATAAAAAATCTGACTTTCGGCAATTCACTCAAAAATAGTGCCAAACGGTTGCAAATGCTCCCCTGAGAGTTTTGGCAGTGGAAACAGAAGGGTTTTCATCAGAAGAAATCAGCCCTCGACAACTTAACCGGCAGAAAAAGATTGTTTTGAAAAAATCGCAAAGCCCCGGGGTCACAATTTCATAAAAAATCTGACTGTCAGAGCTACCCTAGGTCCCAGCTCACAGAGGACCAACGCTGCTTGGTTGTTAAGTATATAAGTCTTTATTGAAGTTCAGTTTCACTTCCAGAGCCGCAGCGCGCAGCCCCACGTCTCAACTGTCAGACCACTGATGCTCCGTCTGAGTCTCCTCCCCCTTGACACCAATTTAAGATCCTAGCCTTGCTCCACCTTCTCCGCTGCTCCTTCCTCCTCTGGGTCCGCCTGCCCGCCGGGGTTCCGCCCTTTCTAGCCTCTTCTCCCGCTGATTCCCCTGAGCCTTCTCCCTCCCTCCGGCGGGCTTTAGGAGCTGGTTCCCCATCCGGGTCTCCTGCTGTTCCGCGCGCCTGCACATTTGAACTTGGCGCGCGCGCCCAGCCAGCAGCTTTCCTCTTGACCGTTTCACTGCTGCTGTCACTGCTTCCCCCTTCGGGGGGGCTAGCTGCAACTGACCCCCCTTCCGTTCCCCCACTCTCCGATGGAGGCGTGGTCAGCCCTGACTCCCTCTCTGGAGGAGACGCTGGCCCGGACACATGTGACTCTTCCCCCCCACTACGCTCTGGTGGGGAAACTGGTCCCGATCCTCCACTGCTGCTTTGGGGTTCCCCTCTGGCTCCTTGTTTCTGGTGCGTCCCCCCTGGGACCCCCCTTGCCCTGACCATCGGCGCCCCCGTCTGGGAATCTTCTGATTCGCTGGAGAAGCTCATGGAATCTCTCGGGCCACTGTCATACTCCCCTACGCTGCCCTCGGATTCTTCCCCTTCGCTCTCCCAATCCTCTCTCCCCAGTGCTCCTGCTCCTGATTCCCTGACACTGACTTTCGGCAATTCACTCAAAAATGGTGCCAAACGGTTGCAAATACTCCCCTGAAAGGTTTGGCGTTCAAAACAGAAGGCTTTTTATCACAGGACAAGAAATCAGCCCTCGACATCTTAACCGGCAGAAAAAGATTTTTTTGAAATATCGCAAAGCAACTAGGAGTAAACTAGGAGTAAACTAGGTGTAAACTAGGTGTAAACTAGGAGTAAACTAGGAGTAAACTAGGTGTAAATTAGGAGTAAAGTTGGTGTGCACTAGGTGTAAATTAGGAGTAAAGTTGGTGTAAACTAGGTGTAAAAAAGGAGTAAACTAGGTGTAAAGTAGGAGTAAGGCAGGAGTAAATTAGCCAATCACATGCAGCCCATTGTGTAAATAATGTATATAAAGCAGATACTTTGAGGGAACATCCATTCCTCCTCACCACTATGAGCTGAATAAAGAGCATGAAATCCAAAGAGATGATCTCCTTTAATCGGTGGAGTGATAGTATGGTAACACTTGCAACCTGTGAACGGACTGCTTACAAACATAGACTGATTAGATAAATACGACAGTATTTCGAATGAATTTATACAAAATGTAGTTGACTAATTTATATTAGGGCGTGGTCACAATTTTAGCAAAAATCTCATGTTCTGCAATTCACTCACAAATGGTGCCAAACGGTTGCAAATGCTCCCCTGAAAGGTTTGGCGGTCAAAACAGAAGGCTTTTTATCAAAGGACAAGAAATCAGCCCTCGACATATTAACCGGCAGAAAAAGATTTTTTTGAAATATCGCAAAGCAACTAGGAGTAAACTAGGAGTAAACTAGGTTTAAACTAGGAGTAAAGTTGCTGTACACTAGGTGTAAACTTGGTGTACACTAGGTGTAAACTAGGAGTAAAGTTGGTGTACACTAGGTGTAAACTAGGAGTAAAGTTGGTGTAAACTGGGTGTAAACTAGGAGTAAAGTTGGTGTAAAGTAGGAGTAAGGCAGGAGTAAATTAGCCAATCACATGCAGCCCATTGTGTAAATAATGTATATAAAGCAGATACTTTGAGGGAACATGCATTCCTCCTCACCACTATGAGTTGAATAAAGAGCATGAAATCCACTCTCGACTCAGAGTATATTTCATTCTCAGACCCTCCAACACTTCTCTGATGAAAAAAGGGATGTCCTATTCAATAATAAATAAATAAATAATAATAGTTTTATTATTTATACCCCACCCATCTGACTGGGTCGTGCCAGCCACGCTCAGCTTCTTGCAGCATAAAATAATATACAATAAAACATCAAACCTTTTTTACCGTATTTTTTGCAGCATAACACTCACTTTTTTCCTCCTAAAAAGTAAGGGGAAATGTCTGTGCGTGTTATGGAGGGAATGCCTACAGGTGGCATGCCTATGGATTTTCCTCCTCTAAAAACTATGTGCGTGTTATGTTCGGGTGCGTGTTATAGAGCGAAAATACGGTAACTATATGCCTACTATATGGAAGTTAACAACTGGACAACAGAAATGGATTGTACACGCTCTAATCGGATAAAATAATATACAATAAAACATCAAACCTTTTTTAACTATATGCCTACTATACGGAAGTTAACAACTGGACAACAGAAATGGATTGTACACGCTCTAATGGTAGCTGAGAGGCTGATATTGATAAACTGGAAGAGCAAAGAGATGATCTCCTTTAATCGGTGGCTTGATAATATGGTAACACTTGCAACCTGTGAAGGGACTGCTTACAAACATAGACTGCTTGGATAAATACGACAGTATTTCGAATGAATTTATACAAATTGTAGTTGACTAATTTATATTAGGGCGCGGTCACAATTTCAGCAAAAATCTGATGTTCTGCAATTCACTCACAAATGGTGCCAAACTCTTGCAAATGCTCGCCTGAGAGGTTTTTCAGTCAAAACAGAAGGCTTTTTATCACAGGACAAGAAATCAGCCCTCCACAACTTAACCGGGAGAATTTTTTTTTTTTAAAAAAAATCGCTAAGCCCCGGGGTCACAATTTCATCAAAAATCTGACTTTCGGCAATTCACTCAAAACAAGTGCCAAACGGTTGCAAATGCCCACCTGAGAGGTTTGGCTGTCAAAACAGAAGGCTTTTTATCGCAGGAAAAGAAATCAGCCCTCGACAACTGCACGGGCAGAAGAAGATTTCATCAAAAATCTGACTTTCGGCAATTCACTCAAAAATGGTGCCAAGCGGTTGCAAATGCTCCCCTGAGAGTTTTGGAAGTGGAAACAGAAGGGTTTTCATCATAGGACAAGAAATTAGACCTCGACAACTTAACCGGCAGAAAAAGATTTTTTTGAAAAAATCGCAAAGCCCCAGGGTCACAATTTCATAAAAAATCTGACTTTCGGCAATTCACTCAAAAATGGTGCCAAACGGTTGCAAATGCTCTCCTGAAAGGTTTGGCGGTCAAAACAGAAGGCTTTTTATCACAGGACAAGAAATCAGCCCTCGACATCTTAACCGGCAGAAAAAGATTTTTTTCAAATATCGCAAAGAAACTAGGAGTAAACTAGGAGTAAACTAGGAGAAAACTACGTGTAAACTAGGAGTAAACTAGGAGCAAACCAGGAGTAAACTAGGTGTAAACTAGGAGTAAAGTTGGTGTACACTAGGTGTAAACTAAAAGTAAAGTTGGTGTAAACAAGGTGTAAAAAAGGAGTAAACTAGGTGTAAAGTAGGAGTAAGGCAGGAGTAAATTAGCCAATCACATGCAGCCCATTGTGTAAATAATGTATATAAAGCAGATACTTTGAGGGAACATCCATTCCTCCTCACCACTATGAGCTGAATAAAGAGCATAAAATCCACTCTCGACTCAGAGAGTGTTTCATTCTCAAACCCTCCAACACTTCTCTGATGAAAAAAGGGATGTCCTATTCAATAATAAATAAATAATAATAATAGTTATATTATTTATACCCCACCCATCTGACTGGGTCATGCCAGCCACGCTTAGCAGCTTGCAGGATAAAATAATATACAATAAAACATCAAACCTTTTTTAACTATATGCCTACTATATGGAAGTTAACAACTGGACAACAGAAATGGATTGTACACACTCTAATGGTAGCTGAGAGGCTGATATTGATAAACTGGAAGAGCAAAGAGATGATCTCCTTTAATCGGTGGAGTGACAATATGGTAATACTTGCAACCTGTGAACGGACTGCTTACAAACATAGACTGCTTGGATAAATACGACAGTATTTCGAATGAATTTATACAAAATGTAGTTGACTAATTTATATTAGGGCGCGGTCACAATTTCAGCAAAAATCTGATGTTCTGCAATTCACTCACAAATGGTGCCAAACTCTTGCAAATGCTCGCCTGAGAGGTTTTTCAGTCAAAACAGAAGGCTTTTTATCACAGGACAATAAATCAGCCCTCCACAACTTAACCGGGAGAATTTTTTTTTTTTAAAAAAAAGGCTAAGCCCCGGGGTCACAATTTCATGAAAAATCTGACTTTCGGCAATTCACTCAAAACAAGTGCCAAACGATTGCAAATGCCCCCCTGAGAGGTTTGGCTGTCAAAACAGAAGGCTTTTTATCGCAGGAAAAGAAATCAGCCCTCGACTACTGCACCGGCAGAAGAAGATTTCATCAAAAATCTGACTTTCGGCAATTCACTCAAAAATGGTGCTAAACGGTTGCAAATGCTCCCGTGAAAGGTTTGGCGGTCAAAAGAGAATAAAATAAAAGCACACATAAACTAGGTGTAAACTAGGTGTAAAGTAGGTGTAAACTAGGTGTAAAGTAGGAGTAAACTAGGTGCAAAGTAGGAGTAAAGTAGGAGTATAGGAATAAAGTAGGAGTAAACTAGGTGTAAACAAGGAGTAAAGTAGGAGTAAACTAGGTGTAAAGTAGGAGTAAACTTTTGAGAGGTTTTTCAGTCAAAACAGAAGGCTTTTTATCACAGGACAAGAAATCAGCCCACGACAACTTAGCCGGCAGAAATTTTTTTTTTAAAAAAAAAAAATCGCTAAGCCCCGGGGTGACAATTTCATCAAAAATCTGACTTTCGGCAATTCACTCAAAACAAATGCCAAACGGTTGCAAATGCCCACCTGAGAGGTTTGGCTGTCAAAACAGAAGGCTTTTTATCGCAGGAAAAGAAATCAGCCCTCGACAACTGCACCGGCAGAAGAAGATTTCATCAAAAATCTGACTTTCGGCAATTCACTCAAAAATGGTGCTAAACGGTTGCAAACGCTCCCGTGAAAGGTTTGGCTGTCGAAACAGAAGGCTTTTTATCACAGGACAAGAAAACAGCCCTCGACAACTTAACCGGCGGAAAAAGTTTTTTTGGAAAAAATCCCTAAGCCCCGTGGTCACAATTTCTGCAAAAATCTCACTTTTGGCAATTCACTCAAAAATGGTGCTAATTGGTTGCAAATGCTCCCGTGAAAGCTTTTGCAAAGGAAACAGAAGGCTTTTTATTACAGGACAAGAAATCAGCCCTCGACAACTTAACTGGCAGAAAAACATTTTTTGAAAAAATCCCTTTAGTAAAGTAGGACTAAAGTAGGAGTAAACTAGGTGTAAACAAGGAGTAAAGTAGGAGTAAACTAGGTGTAAACAAGGAGTAAAGTAGGAGTAAACTAGGTGTAAAGTAGGAGTAAACTAGGTGTAAAGTAGGAGTAAACTAGGTGTAAACAAGGAGTAAAGTAGGAGTAAACTGTATGTAAAGTGGGAGTAAAGTAGAAGTAAACTAGTTGTAAACCAGGAGTAAAGTAGGAGTAAACAAGGAGTAAAGTAGGTGTAAAGTAGGAGTAAGGCAGGAGTAAATTAGCCAATCACATGCAGCCCATTGTGTAAATAATGTATATAAAGCAGATACTTTGAGGGAACATCCATTCCTCCTCACCACTATGAGCTGAATAAAGAGCATGAAATCCACTCTCGACTCAGAGTATATTTCATTCTCAAACCCTCCAACACTTCTCTGATGAAGAAAGGGATGTCCTATTCAATAATAAATAAATAATAATAATAGTTTTATTATTTATACCCCACCCATCTGACTGGGTCGTGCCAGCCACGCTCAGCAGCTTGCAGGATAGAATAATATACAATAAAACATCAAACCTTTTTTAACTATATGCCTACTATATGGAAGTTAACAACTGGACAACAGAAATGGATTGTACACACTCTAATGGTAGCTGAGAGGCTGATATTGATAAACTGGAAGAGCAAAGAGATGATCTCCTTTAATCGGTGGATTGATAATATGGTAACACTTGCAACCTGTGAACGGACTGCTTACAAACATAGACTGCTTGGATAAATACGACAGTATTTCGAATGAATTTATACAAAATGTAGTTGACTAATTTATACTAGGGCGCGGTCACAATTTCAGCAAAAATCTGATGTTCTGCAATTCACTCACAAATGGTGCCAAACTCTTGCAAATGCTCGCCTGAGGGTTTTTCAGTCAAAACAGAAGGCTTTTTATCACAGGACAAGAAATCAGCCCACGACAACTTACCTGGCGGAAAAAGATTTTTTTTGAAAAAATCCCTAAGCCCCGGGGTCACAATTTCAGCAAAAATCTCACTTTTGGCAATTCACTCAAAAATGGTGCTAAACAGTTGCTTGTAAATGCTCCCGTGAAAGGTTTGGCGGTCGAAACAGAAGGCTTTTTATCACAGGACAGGAAATCGGCCCTCGACAACTTAACCGGCGGAAAAAGATTTTTTTGGAAAAATCCCTAAGCCCCGGGGTCACAATTTCACCAAAAATCTGACTTTTGGCACTTCACTCAAAAATGGTGCTAAACGGTTGCTAGTAAATGCTCCCGTGAAAAGTTTGGCGGTCGAAACAGAAGGCTTTTTATCCCAGGACAAGAAATCAGCCCTCGACAACTTAACCGGCGGAAAAAGTTTTTTTTGAAAAAATCCCTAAGCCCCGGGGTCACAATTTCAGCAAAAATCTGACTTTCGGCAATTCACTCAAAACAAGTGCCAAACGGTTGCAAATGCCCACCTGAGAGGTTTGGCTGTCAAAACAGAAGGCTTTTTATCGCAGGAAAAGAAATCAGCCCTCGACAACTGCACCGGCAGAAGAAGATTTCATCAAAAATCTGACTTTCGGCAATTCACTCAAAAATGGTGCTAAACGGTTGCAAATACTCCCGTGAAAGGTTTGGCTGTCGAAACAGAAGGCTTTTTATCACAGGACAAGAAAACAGCCCTCGACAACTTAACCGGCGGAAAAAGTTTTTTTGGAAAAAATCCCTAAGCCCCGTGGTCACAATTTCTGCAAAAATCTCACTTTTGGAAATTCACTCAAAAATGGTGCTAATTGGTTGCAAATGCTCTCGTGAAAGCTTTTGCAAAGGAAACAGAAGGCTTTTTATTACAGGACAAGAAATCAGCCCTTGACAACTTACCTGGCGGAAAAAGATTTTTTTTGAAAAAATCCCTAAGCCCCGGGGTCACAATTTCAGCAAAAATCTGACTTTTGGCAATTCACTCAAAAATGGTGCTAAACAGTTGCTTGTAAATGCTCCCGTGAAAGGTTTGGCGGTCGAAACAGAAGGCTTTTTATCACAGGACAGGAAATCGGCCCTCGACAACTTAACCGGCGGAAAAAGTTTTTTTTGAAAAAATCCCTAAGCCCCGGGGTCACAATTTCACCAAAAATCTGACTTTTGGCACTTCACTCAAAAATGGTGCTAAACGGTTGCTAGTAAATGCTCCCGTGAAAGGTTTGGCGGTCGAAACAGAAGGCTTTTTATCCCAGGACAAGAAATCAGCCCTCGACAACTTAACCGGCGGAAAAAGTTTTTTTTGAAAAAATCCCTAAGCCCCGGGGTCACAATTTCAGCAAAAATCTGACTTTTGGCAATTCACTCAAAAATGGTGCTAACCGGTTGCAAATGCTCCCGTGAAAGCTTTTGCAAAGGAAACAGAAGGCTTTTTATCACAGGACAAGAAATCAGCCCACGACAACTTAGCCGGCAGAATTTTTTTTTAAAAAAAAAATCGCTATGCCCCGGGGTCACAATTTCATCAAAAATCTGACTTTCGGCAATTCACTCAAAACAAGTGCCAAACGGTTGCAAATGCCCACCTGAGAGGTTTGGCTGTCAAAACAGAAGGCTTTTTATCGCAGGAAAAGAAATCAGCCCTCGACAACTGCACCGGCAGAAGAAGATTTCATCAAAAATCTGACTTTCGGCAATTCACTCAAAAATGGTGCTAAACGGTTGCAAATACTCCCGTGAAAGGTTTGGCTGTCGAAACAGAAGGCTTTTTATCACAGGACAAGAAAACAGCCCTCGACAACTTAACCGGCGGAAAAAGTTTTTTTGGAAAAAATCCCTAAGCCCCGTGGTCACAATTTCTGCAAAAATCTCACTTTTGGAAATTCACTCAAAAATGGTGCTAATTGGTTGCAAATGCTCTCGTGAAAGCTTTTGCAAAGGAAACAGAAGGCTTTTTATTACAGGACAAGAAATCAGTCCTTGACAACTTACCTGGCGGAAAAAGATTTTTTTTGAAAAAATCCCTAAGCCCCGGGGTCACAATTTCAGCAAAAATCTGACTTTTGGCAATTCACTCAAAAATGGTGCTAAACGGTTGCTAGTAAATGCTCCCGTGAAAGTTTTGGCGGTCGAAACAGAAGGCTTTTTATCCCAGGACAAGAAATCAGCCCTCGACAACTTAACCGGCGGAAAAAGTTTTTTTTGAAAAAATCCCTAAGCCCCGGGGTCACAATTTCAGCAAAAATCTGACTTTTGGCAATTCACTCAAAAATGGTGCTAACCGGTTGCAAATGCTCCCGTGAAAGCTTTTGCAAAGGAAACAGAAGGCTTTTTATCACAGGACAAGAAATCAGCCCACGACAACTTAGCCGGCAGAATTTTTTTTAAAAAAAAAAATCGCTATGCCCCGGGGTCACAATTTCATCAAAAATCTGACTTTCGGCAATTCACTCAAAACAAGTGCCAAACGGTTGCAAATGCCCACCTGAGAGGTTTGGCTGTCAAAACAGAAGGCTTTTTATCGCAGGAAAAGAAATCAGCCCTCGACAACTGCACCGGCAGAAGAAGATTTCATCAAAAATCTGACTTTCGGCAATTCACTCAAAAATGGTGCTAAACGGTTGCAAATACTCCCGTGAAAGGTTTGGCTGTCGAAACAGAAGGCTTTTTATCACAGGACAAGAAAACAGACCTCGACAACTTAACCGGCGGAAAAAGTTTTTTTGGAAAAAATCCCTAAGCCCCGTGGTCACAATTTCTGCAAAAATCTCACTTTTGGAAATTCACTCAAAAATGGTGCTAATTGGTTGCAAATGCTCTCGTGAAAGCTTTTGCAAAGGAAACAGAAGGCTTTTTATTACAGGACAAGAAATCAGCCCTTGACAACTTACCTGGCGGAAAAAGATTTTTTTTGAAAAAATCCCTAAGCCCCGGGGTCACAATTTCAGCAAAAATCTGACTTTTGGCAATTCACTCAAAAATGGTGCTAAACAGTTGCTTGTAAATGCTCCCGTGAAAGGTTTGGCGGTCGAAACAGAAGGCTTTTTATCACAGGACAGGAAATCGGCCCTCGACAACTTAACCGGCGGAAAAAGATTTTTTTGGAAAAATCCCTAAGCCCCGGGGTCACAATTTCACCAAAAATCTGACTTTTGGCACTTCACTCAAAAATGGTGCTAAACGGTTGCTAGTAAATGCTCCCGTGAAAGGTTTGGCGGTCGAAACAGAAGGCTTTTTATGCCAGGACAAGAAATCAGCCCTCGACAACTTAACCGGCGGAAAAAGTTTTTTTTAAAAAAATCCCTAAGCCCCGGGGTCACAATTTCAGCAAAAATCTGACTTTTGGCAATTCACTCAAAAATGGTGCTAACCGGTTGCAAATGCTCCCGTGAAAGCTTTTGCAAAGGAAACAGAAGGCTTTTTATCACAGGACAAGAAATCAGCCCTCGACAACTTTACCGGCGGAAAAAGAATCTTTTGAAAAAATCCCTAAGCCCCGGGGTCACAATTTCAGCAAAAATCTCACTTTTGGCAATTCACTCAAAAATGGTGCTAAATGGTTGCAAATGCTCCTGTGAAAGTTTTGGCGGTCGAAACAGAAGGCTTTTTATCACAGGACAAGAAATCAGCCCACGACAACTTAGCCGGCAGAATTTTTTTTTTAAAAAAAAATCGCTAAGCCCCGGGGTCACAATTTCATCAAAAATCTGACTTTCGGCAATTCACTCAAAACAAGTGCCAAACGGTTGCAAATGCCCACCTGAGAGGTTTGGCTGTCAAAACAGAAGGCTTTTTATCGCAGGAAAAGAAATCAGCCCTCGACAACTGCACCGGCAGAAGAAGATTTCATCAAAAATCTGACTTTCGGCAATTCACTCAAAAATGGTGCTAAACGGTTGCAAATACTCCCGTGAAAGGTTTGGCTGTCGAAACAGAAGGCTTTTTATCACAGGACAAGAAAACAGCCCTCGACAACTTAACCGGCGGAAAAAGTTTTTTTGGAAAAAATCCCTAAGCCCCGTGGTCACAATTTCTGCAAAAATCTCACTTTTGGAAATTCACTCAAAAATGGTGCTAATTGGTTGCAAATGCTCTCGTGAAATCTTTTGCAAAGGAAACAGAAGGCTTTTTATTACAGGACAAGAAATCAGCCCTCGACAACTTAACCGGCGGAAAAAGATTTTTTTTGAAAAAATCCCTAAGCCCCGGGGTCACAATTTCAGCAAAAATCTGACTTTTGGCAATTCACTCAAAAATGGTGCTAAACGGTTGCAAATGATCCCGTGAAAGCTTTTGCAAAGGAAACAGAAGGCTTTTTATCACAGGACAAGAAATCAGCCCTCGACAACTTACCTGGCGGAAAAAGATTTTTTTTGAAAAAATCCCTAAGCCCCGGGGTCACAATTTCAGCAAAAATCTCACTTTTGGCAATTCACTCAAAAATGGTGCTAAACAGTTGCTTGTAAATGCTCCCGTGAAAGGTTTGGCGGTCGAAACAGAAGGCTTTTTATCACAGGACAGGAAATCGGCCCTCGACAACTTAACCGGCGGAAAAAGATTTTTTTGGAAAAATCCCTAAGCCCCGGGGTCACAATTTCACCAAAAATCTGACTTTTGGCACTTCACTCAAAAATGGTGCTAAACGGTTGCTAGTAAATGCTCCCGTGAAAAGTTTGGCGGTCGAAACAGAAGGCTTTTTATCCCAGGACAAGAAATCAGCCCTCGACAACTTAACCGGCGGAAAAAGTTTTTTTTGAAAAAATCCCTAAGCCCCGGGGTCACAATTTCAGCAAAAATCTGACTTTTGGCAATTCACTCAAAAATGGTGCTAACCGGTTGCAAATGCTCCCGTGAAAGCTTTTGCAAAGGAAACAGAAGGCTTTTTATCACAGGACAAGAAATCAGCCCTCGACAACTTTACCGGCGGAAAAAGAGTCTTTTGAAAAAATCCCTAAGCCCCGGGGTCACAATTTCAGCAAAAATCTCACTTTTGGCAATTCACTCAAAAATGGTGCTAAATGGTTGCAAATGCTCCTGTGAAAGTTTTGGCGGTCGAAACAGAAGGCTTTTTATCACAGGACAAGAAATCAGCCCACGACAACTTAGCCGGCAGAATTTTTTTAAAAAAAAAAAAATCGCTAAGCCCCGGGGTCACAATTTCATCAAAAATCTGACTTTCGGCAATTCACTCAAAACAAGTGCCAAACGGTTGCAAATGCCCACCTGAGAGGTTTGGCTGTCAAAACAGAAGGCTTTTTATCGCAGGAAAAGAAATCAGCCCTCGACAACTGCACCGGCAGAAGAAGATTTCATCAAAAATCTGACTTTCGGCAATTCACTCAAAAATGGTGCTAAACGGTTGCAAATACTCCCGTGAAAGGTTTGGCTGTCGAAACAGAAGGCTTTTTATCACAGGACAAGAAAACAGCCCTCGACAACTTAACCGGCGGAAAAAGTTTTTTTGGAAAAAATCCCTAAGCCCCGTGGTCACAATTTCTGCAAAAATCTCACTTTTGGAAATTCACTCAAAAATGGTGCTAATTGGTTGCAAATGCTCTCGTGAAAGCTTTTGCAAAGGAAACAGAAGGCTTTTTATTACAGGACAAGAAATCAGCCCTTGACAACTTAACTGGCAGAAAAACATTTTTTTGAAAAAATCCCTTTAGTAAAGTAGGACTAAAGTAGGAGTAAACTAGGTGTAAACAAGGAGTAAAGTAGGAGTAAACTAGGTGTAAACAAGGAGTAAAGTAGGAGTAAACTAGGTGTAAAGTAGGAGTAAACTAGGTGTAAACAAGGAGTAAAGTAGGAGTAAACTAGATGTAAAGTGGGAGTAAAGTAGGAGTAAACTAGTTGTAAACCAGGAGTAAAGTAGTAGTAAACAAGGAGTAAAGTAGGTGTAAAGGAGGAGTAAGGCAGGAGTAAATTAGCCAATCACATGCAGCCCATTGTGTAAATAATGTATATAAAGCAGATACTTTGAGGGAACATCCATTCCTCCTCACCACTATGAGCTGAATAAAGAGCATGAAATCCACTCTCGACTCAGAGTATATTTCATTCTCAAACCCTCCAACACTTCTCTGATGAAGAAAGGGATGTCCTATTCAATAATAAATAAATAATAATAATAGTTTTATTATTTATACCCCACCCATCTGACTGGGTCGTGCCAGCCACGCTCAGCAGCTTGCAGGATAAAATAATATACAATAAAACATCAAGCCTTTTTTAACTATATGCCTACTATATGGAAGTTAACAACTGGACAACAGAAATGGATTGTACACACTCTAATGGTAGCTGAGAGGCTGATATTGATAAACTGAAAGAGCAAAGAGATGATCTCCTTTAATCGGTGGAGTGATAATATGGTAACACTTGCAACCTGTGAACGGACTGCTTACAAACATAGACTGCTTGGATAAATACGACAGTATTTCGAATGAATTTATACAAAATGTAGTTGACTAATTTATATTAGGGCGCCTTCACAATTTCAGCAAAAATCTGATGTTCTGCAATTCACTCACAAATGGTGCCAAACTCTTGAAAATGCTCGCCTGAGAGGTTTTTCAGCCAAAACAGAAGGCTTTTTATCACAGGACAAGAAATCAGCCCTCCACAACTTAACCGGGAGATTTTTTAAAAAAAAAAAAAAATCGCTAAGCCCCGGGGTCACAATTTCATCAAAAATCTGACTTTCGGCAATTCACTCCAAAAAAGTGCCAAACGGTTGCAAATGCCCCCCTGAGAGGTTTGGCTGTCAAAACAGAAGGCTTTTTATCGCAGGAAAAAAAAACAGCCCTCGACAACTTCACCGGCAGAAGAAGATTTCATCAAAAATCTGACTTTCGGCAATTCACTCAAAAATGGTGCCAAACGGTTGCAAATGCTCCCCTGAGAGGTTTGGCGGTCGAAAAAGAAGGCTTTTTATAACAGGACAAGTAATCAGCCCTCAACAACTCAACTGGCAGAATTTTTTCTTTGAAAAAATCGCTAAGCCCCGGGGTCACAATTTCATCAAAAATCTGACGTTCGGCAATTCACTCAAAAATGGTGCCAAACGGTTGCAAATGCTCCCCTGAGAGTTTTGGCAGTGGAAACAGAAGGGTTTTCATCATAGGACAAGAAATCAGACCTCGACAACGTAACCGGCAGAAAAAGATTTTTTTGAAAATATCGCTAAGCCCCGGGGTCACAATTTCAGCAAAAATCTGACTTTTGGCAATTTACTCAAAAATGGTGCCCAACGGTTGCACCGCTCCCCTGAGAGGTTGTGCACCGCCTGTTCACCGTCCCTGAGACCATGTGGTGTAAGAAAAAAATGCCCCACAAGTAATCCAGAGATTTTAAATAAAAGCACACATGAAGTAAGAGTAAGCTAGGAGTAAAGTAGGTGTAAACTAGGAGTAAAGTAGGAGTAAACTAGGTGTAAACAAGGAGTAAACTAGGTGTAATGTAGGAGTAACGCAGGAGTAAATTAGCGTCCTATAGTGCGAAAAATACGTTAACCGGCGGAAAAAGTTGTTTTTGAAAAAATCCCTAAGCCCCGGGGTCACAATTTCAGCAAAAATCTCACTTTTGGCAATTCACTCAAAAATGGTGCTAAATGGTTGCTTGTAAATGCTCCCGTGAAAGCTTTTGCACAGGAAACAGAAGGCTTTTTATCACAGGAGAAGAAATCAGCCCTCGACAACTTACCTGGCGGAAAAAGATTTTTTTTGAAAAAATCCCTAAGCCCCGGGGTCACAATTTCAGCAAAAATCTGACTTTTGGCAATTCACTCAAAAATGGTGCTAAACAGTTGCAAATGCTCCCGTGAAAGGTTTGGCGGTCGAAAGAGAAGGCTTTTTATCACAAGACAAGAAATTAGCCCTCGACAACTTAACTGGCGGAAAAAGATTTTTTTTGAAAAAATCCCTAAGCCCCGGTGTCACAATTTCAGCAAAAATCTGACTTTTGGCAATTCACTCAAAAATGGTGCTAAACGGTTGCAAATGCTCCCGTGAAAGGTTTGGCAGTCGAAACAGAAGGCTTTTTATCACAGGACAAGAAATCAGCCCTCAACAACTTAACCGGCAGAAAAAGATTTTTTTGAAAAAATCCCTAAGCCCTGGGGTCACAATTTCCGAAGAAATCTGACTTTTGGCAATTCACTCAAAAATGATGCTAAATGGTTGCAAATGCTCCCGTGAAAGGTTTGGCGGTCGAAAGAGAAGGCTTTTTATCACAAGACAAGAAATTAGCCCTTGACAACTTAACTGGCGGAAAAAGATTTTTTTTGAAAAAATCCCTAAGCCCCGGGGTCACAATTTCAGCAAAAACCTGACTTTTGGCAATTCACTCAAAAACGGTGCTAAATGGTGGCAAATGCTCCCCTGAAAGGTTTGGCGGTCGAAACAGAAGGCTTTTTATCACAGGAGAAGAAATCCGCCCTCGACAACTTAACCGGCAGAAAAAGATTTTTTTGAAAAAATCACTAAGCCCCGGGGTCACAATATCAGCAAAAATCTGACTTTTGGCAATTCACACAAAAATGGTGCTAAACGGTTGCTATTAAATGCTCCCGTGAAAGGTTTGGCGGTCGAAACAGAAGGCTTTTTATCTCAGGAGACTAAATCAGCCCTCGATAACTTAACCGGCGGAAAAAGATTTTTTTGAAAAAATCCCTAAGCCCCGGGGTCACAATTTCAGCAAAAATCTCACTTTTGGCAATTCACTCAAAAATGGTGCTAAACGGTTGCAAATGCTCCTGTGAAAGGTTTGGCGGTCGAAAAAGAAGGCTTTTTATCACAGGACAAGAAATCAGCCCACGACAACTTAGCCGGCAGAAAAAGATTTTCTTTAAGAAAATCCCTAAGCCCCGGCGTCATAATTTCAGCAAAAATATGACTTTTGGCAATTCCCTCAAAAATGGTGCTAAACGGTTCCAAATGCTCCCCTGAACGGTTTGGCGGTCGAAAAGAAGGCTTTTTATCACAGGACAAGAAATCAGCCCTTGACAACTTAACCGGCGGAGAAAGATTTTTCAAAACAATCCCTAAGCCCTGGGGTCACAATTTCAGCAAGAATCTGACTTTTGGCAATTCTCTCAAAAATCATGCCAAACTGTTGCAAATGCTCCCCTGAAAGCTTTGGCGAAGGAAACAGAAGGCTTTTTATAACAGGACAAGAAATCAGCCCTCGACAACTTAACCGGCGGAAAAAGATTTTTTTGAAAAAATCACTAAGCCCCGGGGTCACAATTTCAGCAAAAATCTCACTTTTGGCAATTCACTCAAAAATGGTGCTAACCGGTTGCAAATGCTCCTGTGAAAGATTTGGCGGTTGAAAAAGAAGGCTTTTTATCACAGGACAAGAAATCAGCCCACGACAACTTAGCCGGCAGAAAAAGATTTTCTTTAAAAAAATCCCTAAGCCCCGGCGTCATAATTTCAGCAAAAATATGACTTTTGGCAATTCCCTCAAAAATGGTGCTAAACGGTTCCAAATGCTCCCCTGAACGGTTTGGCGGTCGAAAAGAAGGCTTTTTATCACAGGACAAGAAATCAGCCCTCGACAACTTAACCGGCGGAGAAAGATTTTTCAAAACAATCCCTAAGCCCTGGGGTCACAATTTCAGCAAGAATCTGACTTTTGGCAATTCTCTCAAAAATCATGCCAAACTGTTGCAAATGCTCCCCTGAAAGCTTTGGCGAAGGAAACAGAAGGCTTTTTATAACAGGACAAGAAATCAGCCCTCGACAACTTAACCGGCGGAAAAAGATTTTTTTGAAAAAATCCCTAAGCCCCGGGGTCACAATTTCAGCAAAAATCTCACTTTTGGCAATTCACTCAAAAATGGTGCTAACCGGTTGCAAATGCTCCCGTGAAAGCTTTTGCAAAGGAAACAGAAGGCTTTTTATCAAGGACAAGAAATCAGCCCTCGACAACTTTACCGACGGAAAAAGATTTTTTTGAAAAAATCCCTAAGCCCCGGGGTCACAATTTCAGCAAAAATCTGACTTTTGGCAATTCACTCAAAAATGGTGCTAACCGGTTGCAAATGCTCCCGTGAAAGCTTTTGCAAAGGAAACAGAAGGCTTTTTATCACAGGACAAGAAATCAGCCCACGACAACTTAGCCGGCAGAAAAAGATTTTTTTGAAAAAATCACTAAGCCCCGGGGTCACAATTTCAGCAAAAATCTCACTTTTGGCAATTCACTCAAAAATGGTGCTAAACGGTTGCAAATGCTCCCCTGAAAGCTTTGGCGAAGGAAACAGAAGGCTTTTTATAGCAGGACAAGAAATCAGCCCTCGACAACTTAACCGGCGGAAAAAGATTTTTTTGGAAAAATCCCTAAGCCCCGGCGTCATAATTTCAGCAAAAATATGACTTTTGGCAATTCCCTCAAAAATGGTGCTAAACGGTTGCAAATGCTCCCCTGAACGGTTTGGCGGTCGAAAAGAAGGCTTTTTATCACAGGACAAGAAATCAGCCCTCGACAACTTAACCGGCGGGGAAAGATTTTTCGAAACAATCCCTAAGCCCTGGGGTCACAATTTCAGCCAGAATCTGACTTTTGGCAATTCTCTCAAAAATCATGCCAAACTGTTGCAAATGCTCCCCTGAAAGCTTTGGCGCAGGAAACAGAAGGCTTTTTATAACAGGACAAGAAATCAGCCCTCGACAACTTAACCGGCGGAAAAAGATTTTTTTGAAAAAATCCCTAAGCCCCGGGGTCACAATTTCAGCAAAAATCTCACTTTTGGCAATTCACTCAAAAATGGTGCTAACCGGTTGCAAATGCTCCCGTGAAAGCTTTTGCAAAGGAAACAGAAGGCTTTTTATCACAGGACAAGAAATCAGCCCTCGACAACTTTACCAGCGGAAAAAGATTTTTTTGAAAAAATCACTAAGCCCCGGGGTCACAATTTCAGCAAAAATCTCACTTTTGGCAATTCACTCAAAAATGGTGCTAAACGGTTGCAAATGCTCCCCTGAAAGCTTTGGCGAAGGAAACAGAAGGCTTTTTATAGCAGGACAAGAAATCAGCCCTCGACAACTTAACCGGCGGAAAAAGATTTTTTTGGAAAAATCCCTAAGCCCCGGCGTCATAATTTCAGCAAAAATATGACTTTTGGCAATTCCCTCAAAAATGGTGCTAAACGGTTGCAAATGCTCCCCTGAACGGTTTGGCGGTCGAAAAGAAGGCTTTTTATCACAGGACAAGAAATCAGCCCTCGACAACTTAACCGGCGGGGAAAGATTTTTCGAAACAATCCCTAAGCCCTGGGGTCACAATTTCAGCAAGAATCTGACTTTTGGCAATTCTCTCAAAAATCATGCCAAACTGTTGCAAATGCTCCATTGAAAGCTTTGGCGCAGGAAACAGAAGGCTTTTTATAACAGGACAAGAAATCAGCCCTCGACAACTTAACCGGTGGAAAAAGATTTTTTTGAAAAAATCACTAAGCCCCGGGGTCACAATTTCAGCAAAAATCTCACTTTTGGCAATTCACTCAAAAATGGTGCTAAACGGTTGCAAATGCTCCTGTGAAAGGTTTGGCGGTCGAAACAGAAGGCTTTTTATCACAGGACAAGAAATCAGCCCACGACAACTTAGCCGGCAGAAAAAGATTTTCTTTAAAAAAATCACTAAGCCCCGGGGTCACAATTTCAGCAAAAATCTGACTTTTGGCAATTCTCTCAAACATCATTGCAAACTGTTGCAAATGCTCCCCTGAAAGCTTTGGCGAAGGAAACAGAAGGCTTTTTATAGCAGGACAAGAAATCAGCCCTCGACAACTTAACCGGCGGAAAAAGATTTTTGTGGAAAAATCCCTAAGCCCCGGCGTCATAATTTCAGCAAAAATATGACTTTTGGCAATTCCCTCAAAAATGGTGCTAAACGGTTGCAAATGCTCCCCTGAACGGTTTGGCGGTCGAAAAGAAGGCTTTTTATCACAGGACAAGAAATCAGCCCTCGACAACTTAACCGGCGGAGAAAGATTTTTCGAAACAATCCCTAAGCCCTGGGGTCACAATTTCAGCAAGAATCTGACTTTTGGCAATTCTCTCAAAAATCATGCCAAACTGTTGCAAATGCTCCCCTGAAAGCTTTGGCGAAGGAAACAGAAGGCTTTTTATAACAGGACAAGAAATCAGCCCTCGACAACTTAACCGGCGGAAAAAGATTTTTTTGAAAAAATCACTAAGCCCCTGGGTCACAATTTCAGCAAGAATCTGACTATTGGCAATTCACTCAAAAATGGTGCTAAACGGTTGCAAATGCTCCCGTGAAAGGTTTGGCGGTCGAAACAGAAGGCTTTTTATCACAGGAGAAGAAATCAGCCCTCGACAACTTTACCGGCGGATAAAGATTTTTTTAAAAAATCACTAAGCCCCTGGGTCACAATTTCAGCAAGAATCTGACTATTGGCAATTTATTCAAAAATGGTGCTAAACGGTTGCACATGCTCCTGTGAAAGGTTTGGTGGTTGAAACAGAAGGCTTTTTATCACAGAAGAAATCAGCCCTAGACAACTTAACCGGCGGAGAAAGATTTTTCGAAACAATCCCTAAGCCCTGGGGTCACAATTTCAGCAAGAATCTGACTTTTGGCAATTCTCTCAAAAATCATGCCAAACTGTTGCAAATGCTCCCCTGAAAGCTTTGGCGAAGGAAACAGAAGGCTTTTTATAACAGGACAAGAAATCAGCCCTCGACAACTTAACCGGCGGAAAAAGATTTTTTTGAAAAAATCACTAAGCCCCTGGGTCACAATTTCAGCAAGAATCTGACTATTGGCAATTCACTCAAAAATGGTGCTAAACGGTTGCAAATGCTCCCGTGAAAGGTTTGGCGGTCGAAACAGAAGGCTTTTTATCACAGGAGAAGAAATCAGCCCTCGACAACTTTACCGGCGGATAAAGATTTTTTTAAAAAATCACTAAGCCCATGGGTCACAATTTCAGCAAGAATCTGACTATTGGCAATTTATTCAAAAATGGTGCTAAACGGTTGCACATGCTCCTGTGAAAGGTTTGGTGGTTGAAACAGAAGGCTTTTTATCACAGAAGAAATCAGCCCTCGACAACTTACCCGGCGGAAAAAGATTTTTTTGAAAAAATCCCTAAGCCCCGGGGTCACAATTTCAGTAAAAACCTGACTTTTCGCAATTCACTCAAAAACGGTGCTAACCGGTTGCAAATGCTCCCGTGAAAGCTTTTGCAAAGGAAACAGAAAATGGGGCTAAACGGTTGCTTGTAAATGCTCCCGTGAAAGGTTTGGCGGTTGAAACAGAAGGCTTTTTATCACAGGAGAAAAAATCAGCCCTCGACAACTGCAACGGCAGAAGAACATTTCAACAAAAATCTGACTTTCGGCAATTCACTCAAAAATGGTGCCAAACGGTTGCAAATGCTCCCCTGAGAGTTTTGGAAGTGGAAACAGAAGGGTTTTCATCATAGGACAAGAAATTAGACCTCGACAACTTAAACGGCAGAAAAAGATTTTTTTGAAAAAATCGCAAAGCCCCAGGGTCACAATTTCATAAAAAATCTGACTTTCGGCAATTCACTCAAAAATAGTGCCAAACGGTTGCAAATGCTCCCCTGAGAGTTTTGGCAGTGGAAACAGAAGGGTTTTCATCAGAAGAAATCAGCCCTCGACAACTTAACCGGCAGAAAAAGATTGTTTTGAAAAAATCGCAAAGCCCCGGGGTCACAATTTCATAAAAAATCTGACTGTCAGAGCTACCCTAGGTCCCAGCTCACAGAGGACCAACGCTGCTTCGTTGTTAAGTATATAAGTCTTTATTGAAGTTCAGTTTCACTTCCAGAGCCGCAGCGCGCAGCCCCACGTCTCAACTGTCAGACCACTGATGCTCCGTCTGAGTCTCCTCCCCCTTGACACCAATTTAAGATCCTAGCCTTGCTCTACCTTCTCCGCTGCTCCTTCCTCCTCTGGGTCCGCCTGCCCGCCGGGGTTCCGCCCTTTCTAGCCTCTTCTCCCGCTGATTCCCCTGAGCCTTCTCCCTCCCTCCGGCGGGCTTTAGGAGCTGGTTCCCCATCCGGGTCTCCTGCTGTTCCGCGCACCTGCACATTTGAACTTGGCGCGCGCGCCCAGCCAGCAGCTTTCCTCTTGACCGTTTCACTGCTGCTGTCACTGCTTCCCCCTTCGGGGGGGCTAGCTGCAACTGACCCCCCTTCCGTTCCCCCACTCTCCGATGGAGGCGTGGTCAGCCCTGACTCCCTCTCTGGAGGAGACGCTGGCCCGGACACATGTGACTCTTCCCCCCCACTACGCTCTGGTGGGGAAACTGGTCCCGATCCTCCACTGCTGCTTTGGGGTTCCCCTCTGGCTCCTTGTTTCTGGTGCGTCCCCCCTGGGACCCCCCTTGCCCTGACCATCGGCGCCCCCTTCTGGGAATCTTCTGATTCGCTGGAGAAGCTCATGGAATCTCTCGGGCCACTGTCATACTCCCCTACGCTGCCCTCGGATTCTTCCCCTTCGCTCTCCCAATCCTCTCTCCCCAGTGCTCCTGCTCCTGATTCCCTGACATCCATCCCCCCCTCGAAGCCCCCCCTTCCCCCCTCCCCCTCTTCGGGTGTGGGTTCCGGGTGCTCCAGTCCTGTGGGTGTGAGTGCGGGATACCATTCTTCCCCCCTGGTGTGTAGCCGGTCCACTGGATCCGGCCCAACCGCAACGGGCTCGTCGACGTCGATTTCCTCTGCTTCCATCTCTCTGCTGATGTGCTCGAATCCAGGATCCTCCCCCAACACGTCCATGTCCTCCCCTCCCCCGGGTACCTCTGGTGAGACTGCTTGCAAAGGTCCCCGCAGCAGCTCCCTGCGCCACCCCACCTCCGGTTGAGTGTCCCACCAATAGGAGCGGTCTGTGGCAAACCCCGAGAGAGACCCCTCCGAGGAGCTAGTGTCCGGCGTCGTCTCTTCAGCTGATGAAAAACCCTGGAACGTACTGGCTGACAGTGTGGGTGTGAAGAGCCAGTCGTCGAAATACTCTGCCGGCATAGGTCTGTGTGGGAAGAGTGCATGGAACTCGTCTTTAAGATAGTGCTCCTCCACGGCATAGCACGGTACCCACCTGTTGGCACTGGCTGGGGTACCTTCCCTGGCGAGGAGATATTCCACCCCCTCTTCCCCCCACCTCGAGTCCAAAATCTCAGTGACCTCGTTGAGTGGCGTCGCCCTCTGTGACCCCTCCCTCTTCGGAGATTCGTTAAGTGGGTCTGGCGCGTTCCCTGTCGCCTGAAACCTGTGGGGTTCCCTGTAGGGTGTGAGCACTGACCTATGAAAGACTGGGTGCATTCTGGAGCCTTCCGGGAGTGTCAACCGGAAGGCCACTGGATTGATTTGCGCCGCGACCTGGTAAGGTCCCAGCTGCTTGTGCTTGAGCTTCCTCTTAGCTAGCGTCCTGGCCGGCACTGCCTGGGCTGCTAACCAGACCCAGTCCCCCACCTGGATGTCCTCCCCGACCCTCCTGTGCTTGTCTGCCTGCATTTTGTAGGCGTGTTTCGCCAGTTCCAATTGCCTTCGGAGTTGCTCGTGGACCTCCTGTAACTCTGCTGCTAAGTGCTCTGCTCCCCTTGGCTCCCCCTCCCCCTTCGTCTCTAACCCCGGGAAAGTTCTGGGATGCCGCCCATTATTGGCGAAGAACGGTGTCACTCCTGTAGACCCGTGCTTCGTGTTGTTGTAGGCAAACTCGGCCAGCGGTAGGTAGTCCACCCAGGTCGAGGGTTGTTGATTGGCGTAGCATCGCAGGTACTGCTGCATGATGGCGTTGACCCTCTCCGCTTGTCCGTTGGTCTGCGGGTGTCGTGCCGACGCTAAGTTGATCTTGACGTTCAGGATGCCCAGCAGCTTCTGCCAGAAGCTCGAGACGAATTGGCGACCCCGGTCGGACAGGATGGACCGCGGCAAGCCGTGAGCTTTGAACACGTGGTCTATGAACAGCTTGGCGGTCTGTTCCGCTGTGGCCACCTTCGCGCACGGAATAAAGTGCGCCATCTTGGTGAACATGTCTACGACCACGAGCACCGCTGTTTTGCCTCACGAGCTGGGCAGATCTGTGACAAAGTCCAGGGCCACTCTCTCCCACGGTTCGAGCGGCGTCTGTAGGGGTTCTAGTAGACCCGCCGGCTTCCTGTGTACTGGCTTGGCCCTTTGGCAGGTGTCACACCTGGAGACGTAATCCGTGACTTCTCCCCTCACCTTGGGCCACCAAAAGTCTCTGGTTACTAATTCCGCCGTCTTGTCCTTGCCGAAATGCCCAGCGCTGGGCGCGTCGTGTAGCTGCTGCAAGACTTTCGCGCGTAGGTCGTCTCCGGGCACGTAGAGAGCCCCTCTGCGAATGAGCAGTCCGTCTCGTATCTGGAACTCGTCGTCCTTCGCTGTGCCTTTTCGCACCTCCTCCATCTTGGATTGTGCAAACGAATCCGTCTGCAGCGCTCGACGCACCGCGTCCAGGTCCACGGCAGCTGAAGCGCACGCCCACGCTTTCGGTGCGAAAATGTGCTTGGCCGCCACCGGCGCCGCTTCCTCGAGATACTGCGGCTTCCTGGATAGTGCATCCGCCATGACGTTGTTGTCTCCCGGGATGTATTCTATCCAGAAATCGAAATCCGCAAAGAACTCCGCCCAGCGAATGTGTCTCTGGTTCAGGAACCGCGCCGTGCGCCAGTACTCCAGGTTCTTATGGTCCGTGCGGACTTGCACTGTGTGCCTGGCTCCAATGAGGAAGTGCCGCCACGCCTTGAAAGCTGCATGAATGGCCAGCAACTCCCTGTCCCAGATGGTGTAGTTCTGTTCCGCCTTGCTGAGTTTCCTGGAGTAGAATGCGCACGGCCTCCATTCCCCTTGCGGATCTTGCTGCAACAGGACGGCCCCCACCGCTCTGTCCGAGGCGTCCGTCTCAACCCTCATTGGTCTGCTGGGGTTTACATGTAGCAGCTGTTCTTCGGACGCGAAGAGACGCTTGAGTCTCCGAAAGGACTGCTCCGCCTGGTCCGTCCAGGTGAACTTCTTCTTCTTGGAGCTGAGGGTGTCTGTGATGGCCGCCGTCTCCTTCGCGAACCCTTTGATGAACTTGCGATAAAAGTTGGCGAAGCCGACGAACTTCTGGACCTCCTTCCGATTGCGCGGGCTCTTCCAGTCCAACACCGCGCGGACCTTGGTGCTGTCCATGGCGAGTCCCTTGTCGGACAGCTTGTAGCCCAGGAAATCCACCTCCGTCATGTCGAACTGGCACTTCTCTAATTTGGCGTAAAGTCTGTGCTTCCGTAGCCTCTGCAGGACCTCCTTGACGTCCCTCTCGTGAGCCTCCTGCGATTCCGAGAAGACCAGGATGTCGTCCAGGAAGCAAACGCACTTCTTGTAGAGGAGTCCCGCTAACACGTGATGCATGAAAGCTTGGAAGGCATGGGAGCCATTTTGCAGGCCAAAAGGCATTACGCGATATTCATAGGTGCCTAAAGGTGTAAACATGGCTGTCTTCCACTCATCGCCCTCCCGCATGCGTATAAGGTTGTACGCCCCTCGTAGATCCAACTTGGTGAAGATCCGTCCCTTCCTCACCGTCGCGAGCAGGTCGTCGATCTTGGGCATGGGGAATGCTGCGGGCTTTGTTTTGGAATTTATGATCCTATAATCAACTATGAGCCTGCGTTGGGGCTTGTCCTTCTTCTTCACGAAAAACACGGGACTGCCCCCCACTGCTTTTGATTCTTGGATGAACCCCCGCTTCAAGTTGTGATCTATGAACTCCCTGAGTTCTTGCAGTTCGTCTTCAGACACGGAATACAGTTTCCCAGTCGGCAGTGTCGCTCCCGGCAGGAGGTCAATCTTGCAGTCGTAAGGCCTGTGGGGAGGCAGGTTATCCGCTTCCCTCTCGCAGAAGACCTCCAAAAACTCCTTGTACTTGTTGGGTACCGCTTGCACCATGCCTAGGTGTAACTGCGGTTCATCCTCTTGCCCCTCCTCCTCCTGGCGGGTCTGGATACAGTGTTCTGCGCAGTAGGAGGAGCAGAAGGTCAATTGCCGCTGGTACCATGCTAATGCCGGGCTGTGCCTATCCAGCCAACTCATACCCAACACTATGGGCGTGTCTGACAGGTGGGTGACGTTGAAGCTGATGACTTCGCGGTGGTTTCCAATTTGCATCACCATCGGTGGTGTTTGCTGTACCACCTCTCCTCCCAGTAGCTTCCTGCCATCGACCGTGACGACGTTTAGGGGCATCGTGGCTGGCATGAGTGCTATGCGATGTTGCTTGATAAAGTCCACTCCTATAAAGTCTGCGTTGCTCCCAGAGTCAATGGTTATTGGTACTTGCATTGTGTGCCCATTGGGCAACTGGAGCGATGTGGTGAGTTGCACCACTGGTTTGGGTGGGAGGGGGTCTGTGGGCTGTAAAATCTCTGGGGACTGCTTCACTGACTTGCCTGGTTGGGCCCCAGTGGCTCTGTTTCCAACCAGGCTTCTTCTTCCCCCTGCAGCTGTTTCGGCTGCTCACCTGTTCCCTTTACTGTTGCTGAGGCTGCAGTGTGCTTCTGGAGCCTCTGGGGACACTCTTTGGCCATGTGCTGAGCACTGTCGCAGATGTAGCACTTCCTGGTCCCTCTAGGAGCCTTCGCCTTGACTGCTCCCGGTGTTTGGGCTCTGCTGGCAGTCTGAGCCCTGGCACCACCAATCTCCATCGGCTCTTCTCCCCTTCCCAAAGGAGGCATGGACAGCGCCCGTCCCGCCTCTCTGGGAAAGAAAGGGGTTGTCCTGGCTGGGGTGCTTGTCTTACGTCCTTCCTCCCTGCTCCAAGGGCGTCCTTCCAGGCGCACCCCAATCGTCAACGCTCTTTGGGCAACTTCTTGGGTACTTTGGGGTCGTTCCCCTCTTGCCAGCTCATCTTTCACCTCTCCACTTAGCCCCTCCCAGAACAGGTCTCTGACAGCAATAGAGTCCTTCTCCCAGCCCAGCACGTTCAGTAAGGCAAAAAAGCGTGAGTGATATTGCCTCACCGTCGCTTTCCCTTGCTGTAGTCCATGCATTTCCCTCCGAGCAATATCTACATCTACCGTAGATTTAAAGCAAGCATCCATAGCTTTGATAAATGCATCGGAATCTTTGAGGGCGGGGTCTTTTTCGCGCCACAAATTCCCCAGCCACGCTTTTGCTTCCCCATGCAAATGAGTGATTATGAAGCCCACTTTCTCTTCCTCATCTCTAAAGTCTTTCCGAAGCAAATTGAGCGCGTAAACCACGTCAGCTCTGAAGTTAGGGTATTGCTGCAGGTTCCCATCGAAGTGGGCTACTAGGCTGCCCCCCCTCTTCCCGAGGCCAACTCCCTCCGGTTTGGGTCCTGGCAGCCCCTCTTTCCCCCAACGGTCCCACCTGGCCTGCGGATCCCGGCAGAGCACTACTGCTTCTTCTTCTCTTTTCCTGGATACTGCTACTTCTGCGTAAAGCGTCGTGACTGCTTCTTGCAGTTCTTTCACCTGGCTCTCTGTAGTCATCTTTGCCTATCTTCGTGAGCTCGCAAAACACCAAGTCTTGCCCCTCGCTGCACCAACTCACGCTGCGAGGTTTTTATTGGAGACGGAGCATACTGTCAGAGCTACCCTAGGTCCCAGCTCACAGAGGACCAACGCTGCTTGGTTGTTAAGTATATAAGTCTTTATTGAAGTTCAGTTTCACTTCCAGAGCCGCAGCGCGCAGCCCCACGTCTCAACTGTCAGATCACTGATGCTCCGTCTGAGTCTCCTCCCCCTTGACACCAATTTAAGATCCTAGCCTTGCTCCACCTTCTCCGCTGCTCCTTCCTCCTCTGGGTCCGCCTGCCCGCCGGGGTTCCGCCCTTTCTAGCCTCTTCTCCCGCTGATTCCCCTGAGCCTTCTCCCTCCCTCCGGCGGGCTTTAGGAGCTGGTTCCCCATCCGGGTCTCCTGCTGTTCCGCGCGCCTGCACATTTGAACTTGGCGCGCGCGCCCAGCCAGCAGCTTTCCTCTTGACCGTTTCACTGCTGCTGTCACTGCTTCCCCCTTCGGGGGGGCTAGCTGCAACTGACCCCCCTTCCGTTCCCCCACTCTCCGATGGAGGCGTGGTCAGCCCTGACTCCCTCTCTGGAGGAGACGCTGGCCCGGACACATGTGACTCTTCCCCCCCACTACGCTCTGGTGGGGAAACTGGTCCCGATCCTCCACTGCTGCTTTGGGGTTCCCCTCTGGCTCCTTGTTTCTGGTGCGTCCCCCCTGGGACCCCCCTTGCCCTGACCATCGGCGCCCCCTTCTGGGAATCTTCTGATTCGCTGGAGAAGCTCATGGAATCTCTCGGGCCACTGTCATACTCCCCTACGCTGCCCTCGGATTCTTCCCCTTCGCTCTCCCAATCCTCTCTCCCCAGTGCTCCTGCTCCTGATTCCCTGACACTGACTTTCGGCAATTCACTAAAAAATGGTGCCAAACGGTTGCAAATGCTCCCCTGAAAGGTTTGGCGGTCAAAACAGAAGGCTTTTTATCACAGGACAAGAAATCAGCCCTCGACATCTTAACCGGCAGAAAAAGATTTTTTTGAAATGTCGCAAAGCAACTAGGAGTAAACTAGGAGTAAACTAGGAGTAAACTAGGTGTAAACTAGGAGTAAACTAGGAGTAAACCAGGAGTAAACTAGGTGTAAATTAGGAGTAAAGTTGGTGTACACTAGGTGTAAATTAGGAGTAAAGTTGGTGTAAACTAGGTGTAAAAAAGGAGTAAACTAGGTGTAAAGTAGGAGTAAGGCAGGAGTAAATTAGCCAATCACATGCAGCCCATTGTGTAAATAATGTATATAAAGCAGATACTTTGAGGGAACATCCATTCCTCCTCACCACTATGAGCTGAATAAAGAGCATGAAATCCAAAGAGATGATCTCCTTTAATCGGTGGAGTGATAGTATGGTAACACTTGCAACCTGTGAACGGACTGCTTACAAACATAGACTGATTAGATAAATACGACAGTATTTCGAATGAATTTATACAAAATGTAGTTGACTAATTTATATTAGGGCGTGGTCACAATTTTAGCAAAAATCTCATGTTCTGCAATTCACTCACAAATGGTGCCAAACGGTTGCAAATGCTCCCCTGAAAGGTTTGGCGGTCAAAACAGAAGGCTTTTTATCAAAGGACAAGAAATCAGCCCTCGACATCTTAACCGGCAGAAAAAGATTTTTTTGAAATATCGCAAAGCAACTAGGAGTAAACTAGGTGTAAACTAGGAGTAAACTAGGTTTAAACTAGGAGTAAAGTTGCTGTACACTAGGTGTAAACTTGGTGTACACTAGGTGTAAACTAGGAGTAAAGTTGGTGTAAACTGGGTGTAAACTAGGAGTAAAGTTGGTGTAAAGTAGGAGTAAGGCAGGAGTAAATTAGCCAATCACATGCAGCCCATTGTGTAAATAATGTATATAAAGCAGATACTTTGAGGGAACATCCATTCCTCCTCACCACTATGAGCTGAATAAAGAGCATGAAATCCACTCTCGACTCAGAGTATATTTCATTCTCAGACCCTCCAGCACTTCTCTGATGAAAAAAGGGATGTACTATTCAATAATAAATAAATAATAATAATAGTTTTATTATTTATACCCCACCCATCTGACTGGGTCGTGCCAGCCACACTCAGCAGCTTGCAGGATAAAATAATATACAATAAAACATCAAACCTTTTTTACCGTATTTTTTGCAGCATAACACTCACTTTTTTCCTCCTAAAAAGTAAGGGGAAATGTCTGTGCGTGTTATGGAGGGAATGCCTACGGGTGGCATGCCTATGGATTTTCCTCCTCTAAAAACTATGTGCGTGTTATGTTCGGGTGCGTGTTATAGAGCGAAAATACGGTAACTATATGCCTACTATATGGAAGTTAACAACTGGACAACAGAAATGGATTGTACACGCTCTAATGGTAGCTGAGAGGCTGATATTGATAAACTGGAAGAGCAAAGAGATGATCTCCTTTAATCGGTGGCTTGATAATATGGTAACACTTGCAACCTGTGAAGGGACTGCTTACAAACATAGACTGCTTAGATAAATACGACACTATTTCGAATGAATTTATACAAAATGTAGTTGACTAATTTATATTAGGGCGCGGTCACAATTTCAGCAAAAATCTGATGTTCTGCAATTCACTCACAAATGGTGCCAAACTCTTGCAAATGCTCGCCTGAGAGGTTTTTCAGTCAAAACAGAAGGCTTTTTATCACAGGACAAGAAATCATCCCTCCACAACTTAACCGGGAGAATTTTTTTTTAAAAAAAAATCGCTAAGCCCCGGGGTCACAATTTCATCAAAAATCTGACTTTCGGCAATTCACTCAAAACAAGTGCCAAACGGTTGCAAATGCCCACCTGAGAGGTTTGGCTGTCAAAACAGAAGGCTTTTTATCGCAGGAAAAGAAATCAGCCCTCGACAACTGCACCGGCAGAAGAAGATTTCATCAAAAATCTGACTTTCGGCAATTCACTTAAAAATGGTGCCAAACGGTTGCAAATGCTCCCCTGAAAGGTTTGGCGGTCAAAACAGAAGGGTTTCCATCATAGGACAAGAAATCAGCCCTCGACATCTTAACCGGCAGAAAAAGATTTTTTTGAAAAAATCACTCCCCTGAGAGGTCCCTCAGACCATGTGGTGTAAGAAAAAAATGAACAAATTCCTATGCCCCACAGGTAACCCACAGATGCACTTTAAATAAAAGCACACATAAAGTAGGAGTAAAGAAGGAGTAAAGTAGGTGTAACTTGGAGTAAACTAGGTGTAAAGTATGTGTAAACTAGATGTAAACTAGGAGTAAAGTAGGTGTAAAGGAGGGGTAAACGAGGCGTAAACTAGGTGTAAACCTCCCCTGAGAGGTTTACACCGGGGTCACAATTTCATGAAAAATCCGACTATCGGCAATTCACTCAAAAAAGGTGCCAAACGGTTCCAAATGCTCACCTGAGAGGTTTGGAGTTCGAAACAGAAGGCTTTTTATTACAGGACAAGAAATCAGCCCTCGACAACTTAACTGGCGGAAAAACATTTTTTTGAAAAAATCCCTAAGCCCCGGGGTCACAATTTCAGCAAAAATCTGACTTTTGGCAATTCACTCAAAAATGGTGCCAAACGGTTGCAAATGCTCCCCTGAAAGGTTTGGCGGTCAAAAGAGAAGGCTTTTTATCACAGGACAAGAAATCAGCCCTCGACAACTTAACCGGCAGAAAAAGATTTTTTTGAAAAAATCGCTAATGCTCCCCTGAGATGTTGTCCACCGCCTCTTCACCGTCCCTGAGACCATGTGGTGTAAGAAAAAAATGAACAAATTCCTATGCCCCACAAGTAACCCACAGATGCATTTTAAATAAAAGCACACATAACGTAGGAGTAAACTAGGAGTAAAGTAGGAGTAAACTAGGAGTAAAGTAGGAGTAAACTAGGTGTAAAGTAGGAGTAAAGTAGGAGTAAACTAGGTGTAAAGTAGGAGTAAACTAGGAGTAAAGTAGGAGTAAACTAGGAGTAAATTAGGATTAAACTAGGTGTAAACAAGGAGTAAAGTAGGAGTAAACTAGGTGTAAAGTAGGAGCAAGGCAGGAGTAAATTAGCCAATCACATGCAGCCCATTGTGTAAATAATGTATATAAAGCAGATACTTTGAGGGAACATCCATTCCTCGTCACCACTATGAGCTGAATAAAGAGCATGAAATCCACTCTCGACTCAGAGTATATTTCATTCTCAGACCCTCCAGCACTTCTCTGATGAAAAAAGGGATGTCCTATTCAATAATAAATAAATAATAATAATAGTTTTATTATTTATACCCCACCCATCTGACTGGGTCGTGCCAGCCACGCTCAGCAGCTTGCAGGATAAAATAATATACAATAAAACATCAAACCTTTTTTAACTATATGCCTACTATATGGAAGTTAACAACTGGACAACAGAAATGGATTGTACACACTCTAATGGTAGCTGAGAGGCTGATATTGATAAACTGGAAGAGCAAAGAGATGATCTCCTTTAATCGGTGGAGTGATAATATGGTAACACTTGCAACCTGTGAACGGACTGCTTACAAACATAGACTGCTTGGATAAATACGACAGTATTTCGAATGAATTTATACAAAATGTAGTTGACTAATTTATATTAGGGCGCGGTCACAATTTCAGCAAAAATCTGATGTTCTGCAATTCACTCACAAATGGTGCCAAACTCTTGCAAATGCTCGCCTGAGAGGTTTTTCAGTCAAAACAGAAGGCTTTTTATCACAGGACAAGAAATCAGCCCTCCACAACTTAACCGGGAGAATTTTTTTTTAAAAAAAAAATCGCTAAGCCCCGGGGTCACAATTTCATGAAAAATCTGACTTTCGGCAATTCACTCAAAACAAGTGCCAAACGGTTGCAAATGCCCCCCTGAGAGGTTTGGCTGTCAAAACAGAAGGCTTTTTATCGCAGGAAAAGAAATCAGCCCTCGACAACTGCACCGGCAGAAGAAGATTTCATCAAAAATCTGACTTTCGGCAATTCACTCAAAAATGGTGCCAAACGGTTGCAAATGCTCTCCTGAGAGGTTTGGCGGTCGAAAAAGAAGGCTTTTTATAACAGGACAAGTAATCAGCCCTCAACAACTCAACCGGCAGAATTTTTTCTTTGAAAAAATCGCTAAGCCCCGGGGTCACAATTTCATCAATAATATGACTTTCGGCAATTCACTCAAAAATGGTGCCAAACGGTTGCAAATGCTCCCCTGAGAGTTTTGGCATTGGAAGCAGAAGGGTTTTAATCATAGGACAAGAAATCAGACCTCGACAACTTAACTGGCAGAAAAAGATTTTTTTGAAAAAATCGCTAAGCCCCGGGGTCACAATTTCAGCAAAAATCTGACTTTTGGCAATTTACTCAAAAATGGTGCCAAACGGTTGCAAATGCTCCCCTGAAAGGTTTGGCGGTCAAAAGAGAAGGCTTTTTATCACAGGACAAGAAATGAGCCCTCGACAACTTAACCGGCGGAAAAAGATTTTTTTTGAAAAAATCCCTAAGCCCCAGGGTCACAATTTCAGCAAAAATCTGACTTTTGGCAATTCACTCAAAAACGGTGCTAAACGGTTGCAAATGCTCCCGTGAAAAGTTTGGCAGTCGAAAAAGAAGGCTATTTATCACAGGACAGGAAATCGGCCCACGACAACTTAACCGGCGGAAAAAGATTTTTGTGAAAAAATCCCTAAGCCCCGGGGTCACAATTTCAGCAAAAATCTCACTTTTGGCAATTCACTCAAAAATGGTGCTAAACGGTTGCAAATGCTCCCGTGAAAGGTTTGGCGGTCGGAACAGAAGGCTTTTTATCACAGGACAAGAAATCAGCCCTCGACAACTTAACCGGCGGAAAAAGTTTTTTTTGAAAAAATCAATAAGCCCCGGCGTCACAATTTCAGCAAAAATCTGACTTTTGGCAATTCACTCAAAACAAGTGCCAAACGGTTGTAAATGCCCACCTGAGAGGTTTGGCTGTCAAAACAGAAGGCTTTTTATCGCAGGAAAAGAAATCAGCCCTCGACAACTTCACCGGCAGAAGAAGATTTCATCAAAAATCTGACTTTTGGCAATTCACTCAAAAATGGTGCCAAACGGTTGCAAATGCTCCCCTGAGAGGTTTGGCGGTCGAAAAAGAAGGCTTTTTATAACAGGACAAGTAATCAGCCCTCAACAACTCAACCAGCAGAATTTTTTCTTTGAAAAAATCGCTAAGCCCCGGGGTCACAATTTCATCAATAATATGACTTTCGGCAATTCACTCAAAAATGGTGCCAAACGGTTGCAAATGCTCCCCTGAGAGTTTTGGCATTGGAAACAGAAGGGTTTTCATCATAGGACAAGAAATCAGACCTCGACAACTTAACCGGCAGAAAAAGATTTTTTTGAAAAAATCGCAAAGCCCCGGGGTCACAATTTCATAAAGAATCTGACTTTCGGCAATTCACTCAAAAAAGGTGCCAAACGCTGAGGTTGAAGGTGCTATTCAGAACATGCAACTGGGCAAGTCTCCAGGGCCTGATGGATTAACCTCCAAATATTACAGGATTTTGAAAGATCATTTAATTCAACCATTAAAGGAGGTTTGCAACGAGATCATGGAGGGGAAGAAGGCGCCAGAGTCGTGGAAGGAAGCATACATCACATTGATACCAAAAACAGAATCTGAAAAGACACAACTAAAGAACTACCGTCCCATTTCCCTTTTAAATGTGGATTATAAAATTTTCGCAAATATTTTGGCTAATAGATTAAAAAAAGTGTTAGCTGAAGTAATACATAAGGACCAGGCAGGCTTTCTCCCAGGCAGACATCTGTCTGATAATACGAGGAACATAATTGATATTCTGGAATTGTTGCAAATGAATATTAACACAAAAGCAGTGTTAATTTTTATTGATGCGGAGAAGGCCTTTGATAATATTTCTTGGAATTTTATGAAGAAAAATCTTAAAGGGATGGGAGTGGGACAGGGGTTTGAAAATGGTATAGAAGCAATCTATTCAGAACAGAAGGCAAAACTGATAGTTAACAATGTGGTGACGGAAGAATTTAAGATAGAAAAAGGAACACGGCAGGGCTGCCCTATTTCCCCATTATTATTTATTTCGGTCCTGGAGGTGCTGCTGAACATGATTAGGAGGGACCGGTCTATTAAAGGAATTCAGGTCGGAGCCAAACAATACAAATTGAAAGCTTTTGCAGACGATCTGGTTCTTACATTACAGGAGCCAGAATCTAGTACAAAAAGAGTTTTAGAACTGATTCAAGAATTTGGTCAGGTGGCAGGATTTAGATTGAATAAGTTAAAAACGAAAGTACTAGAGAAGAATTTAACACCAATGGAAAAAGAAAGGTTTCAGAATGAAACAGGTTTAACTGTGGTTAAAAAAGTGAAATACCTAGGGATCAATTTAACTGCGAAAAATCTGAATTTATTTAAGGACAATTATGAGAAATGTTGGTCAGAAGTCAAAAAAGATTTAGAAATTTGGTCTAGATTGAGGCTTTCCTTGTTGGGACGAATTGCAGCTATAAAGATGAATGTATTGCCAAAAATGTTATTTTTGTTTCAAACACTGCAAATTTTGGACAAGATGGACTGTTTCAAGAAGTGGCAGAGAGACATTTCTAGATTTGTCTGGCAGGGCAAGAAGCCAAGAATAAAATTTAAAATATTAACTGATGCAAAGGAAAGAGGCGGTTTTGCCCTGCCAGACCTTAAACTTTATTATGAGTCAGCAGCATTCTGCTGGTTGAAAGATTGGCTACTTCTTGAGAACACAGACATTTTGGATTTGGAAGGTTTCAACAATGTTTTTGGGTGGCATGCATATTTGTGGTACGACAAGGTTAAAGCACATAAGGTATTCAAAAACCATATTGTCAGGAAATCACTGTTTAATGTCTGGATAAGATATAAAGACTTATTGGAGAGTAAAACCCCAAGGTGGCTGTCGCCAATGGAAGCCAAGGCTCAGAAAAAGCTCAATATGGAGGCCAAATGGCCAAAATATTGGGAAATTTTGGAGCAAGAA
Source organism: Podarcis filfolensis (assembly GCF_964270895.1). NCBI lineage: Eukaryota > Metazoa > Chordata > Lepidosauria > Squamata > Lacertidae > Podarcis > Podarcis filfolensis. The sequence continues at coordinate 202,207 of NW_028149492.1, forward strand.
GGAGACAAACTGAAATTGCAGAGCTTCGAGAAATTAAAAGATAAAGTGCGAGATTGGCTTCATTATTATCAAATAAGAGAGGCCTATAATTTGGACAAAAAAATTGGTTTCCAGGTGGAAAAATCAAAGTTGGAAATAGAATTGTTAGAACCGAAAATTAAGACTCTGTCTAGAATGTATAATTTGCTGTTAAAATGGAACACGCAGGATGAAACGGTTAAATCAGCTATGATTAAATGGGCGCAAGACATAGGTCATAACATTATGTTTGCTGACTGGGAACAGTTGTGGACCACCGGTATGAAGTTTACGGCATGTAATGCCCTAAAGGAGAATATAATGAAAATGATTTACAGGTGGTACATGACCCCAGTTAAGCTTGCAAAAATTTATCACCTGCCTGATAATAAGTGTTGGAAATGCAAAGAAGCTGAGGGAACATTCTTTCATCTTTGGTGGACGTGCCCAAAGGTTAAGGCTTACTGGGAAATGATCTACAATGAATTAAAGAAAGTATTTAAATTTACCTTCCCTAAGAAACCAGAGGCCTTCCTTTTGGGCATAGTCGGCCAATTGGTGCCAAAGAAAGACAGAACATTTTTTATGTACGCAACAACAGCAGCAAGAATACTTCTCGCCAAATATTGGAAGACACAAGATTTGCCCACCGTGGAAGAATGGCAGACGCAAGTGATAGACTATATGGAGATGGCAGAAATGACCGGCAGAATCCGAGACCTGGGAGAAGAAATAATGGAAGAGGACTGGAAAAAGTTCAAAGATTATCTACAGAAACATTGTAAATTGTTTGAATGTTAAAATGATGTGGGATGTAAAGGTAACATGGCATTTGGGATATGGTTAAAGGAGATAGGAAAAAAATGAGTTAAAAAAGAGGGGAAACTAGAGACTTAATAAGTGGGAGCCTATAATTATAAATGAAATTTGAAAGAGGGTTAGAATTTGCTGAATTTGACGGAATAAAGAGGAACACAAAAAAGGGAGATGTGAGGAGGTCAGGAAAGAGGAATATGAAATTTTGAAAGTTAAAAGTGGATTTTTTTTTTCTTTTTTCTTTTTCTGTATTATGTGTGAATTTTTTTGTTTTTTGGTTTTTTTTTTCCTGTGTTGGTATATGTATGTAGTGTTGGATTTTTATGTTCTGTAAAACTCTAATAAACATTTATAAAAAAAAAAAACAAAAAAGGTGCCAAACGGTTGCAAATGCTCCCCTGAAAGGTTTGGCGGTCGAAACAGAAAGCTTTTTATCAGAGGACGAGAAATCAGCCCTCGACAACTTAACTGGCAGAAAAAGATTTTTTTGAAAAAATCGCTAAGCCCCGGGGTCACAATTTCAGCAAAAATCTGACTTTTGGCAATTTACTCAAAAATGGTGCCAAACGGTTGCAAATGCTCCCCTGAAAGGTTTGGCGGTCAAAAGAGAAGGCTTTTTATCGCAGGAAAAGAAATCAGCCCTCGACAACTTCACCGGCAGAAGAAGATTTCATCAAAAATCTGACTTTTGGCAATTCACTCAAAAATGGTGCCAAACGGTTGCAAATGCTCCCCTGAGAGGTTTGGCGGTCGAAAAAGAAGGCTTTTTATAACAGGACAAGTAATCAGCCCTCAACAACTCAACCGGCAGAATTTTTTCTTTGAAAAAATCGCTAAGCCCCGGGGTCACAATTTCATCAATAATATGACTTTCAGCAATTCACTCAAAAATGGTGCCAAACGGTTGCAAATGCTCCCCTGAGAGTTTTGGCATTGGAAACAGAAGGGTTTTCATCATAGCACAAGAAATCAGACCTCGACAACTTAACCGGCAGAAAAAGATTTTTTTTGAAAAAATCGCAAAGCCCCGGGGTCACAATTTCATAAAGAATCTGACCTTCGGCAATTCACTCAAAAAAGGTGCCAAACGGTTGCAAATGCTCCTCTGAAAGGTTTGGCGGTCGAAACAGAAAGCTTTTTATCAGAGGACGAGAAATCAGCCCTCGAAAACTTAACCGGCAGAAAAAGATTTTTTTGAAAAAATCGCTAAGCCTCGGGGTCACAATTTCAGCAAAAATCTGACTTTTGGCAATTTACTCAAAAATGGTGCCAAACGGTTGCAAATGCTCCCCTGAAAGGTTTGGCGGTCAAAAGAGAAGGCTTTTTATCACAGGACAAGAAATCAGCCCTCGACAACTTAACCGGCGGAAAAAGATTTTTTTTGAAAAAATCCCTAAGCCCCAGGGTCACAATTTCAGCAAAAATCTGACTTTTGGCAATTCACTCAAAAACGGTGCTAAACGGTTGCAAATGCTCCCGTGAAAAGTTTGGCAGTCGAAAAAGAAGGCTATTTATCACAGGACAGGAAATCGGCCCACGACAACTTAACCGGCGGAAAAAGATTTTTGTGAAAAAATCCCTAAGCCCCGGGGTCACAATTTCAGCAAAAATCTCACTTTTGGCAATTCACTCAAAAATGGTGCTAAACGGTTGCAAATGCTCCCCTGAAAGGTTTGGCGGTCAAAAGAGAAGGCTTTTTATCGCAGGAAAAGAAATCAGCCCTCGACAACTTCACCGGCAGAAGAAGATTTCATCAAAAATCTGACTTTTGGCAATTCACTCAAAAATGGTGCCAAACGGTTGCAAATGCTCCCCTGAGAGGTTTGGCGGTCGAAAAAGAAGGCTTTTTATAACAGGACAAGTAATCAGCCCTCAACAACTCAACCGGCAGAATTTTTTCTTTGAAAAAATCGCTAAGCCCCGGGGTCACAATTTCATCAATAATATGACTTTCGGCAATTCACTCAAAAATGGTGCCAAACGGTTGCAAATGCTCCCCTGAGAGTTTTGGCATTGGAAACAGAAGGGTTTTCATCATAGCACAAGAAATCAGACCTCGACAACTTAACTGGCAGAAAAAGATTTTTTTGAAAAAATCGCAAAGCCCCGGGGTCACAATTTCATAAAGAATCTGACCTTCGGCAATTCACTCAAAAAAGGTGCCAAACGGTTGCAAATGCTCCCCTGAAAGGTTTGGCGGTCGAAACAGAAAGCTTTTTATCAGAGGACGAGAAATCAGCCCTCGAAAACTTAACCGGCAGAAAAAGATTTTTTTGAAAAAATCGCTAAGCCTCGGGGTCACAATTTCAGCAAAAATCTGACTTTTGGCAAATTACTCAAAAATGGTGCCAAACGGTTGCAAATGCTCCCCTGAAAGGTTTGGCGGTCAAAAGAGAAGGCTTTTTATCACAGGACAAGAAATCAGCCCTCGACAACTTAACCGGCGGAAAAAGATTTTTTTTGAAAAAATCCCTAAGCCCCAGGGTCACAATTTCAGCAAAAATCTGACTTTTGGCAATTCACTCAAAAACGGTGCTAAACGGTTGCAAATGCTCCCATGAAAAGTTTGGCAGTCGAAAAAGAAGGCTATTTATCACAGGACAGGAAATCGGCCCACGACAACTTAACCGGCGGAAAAAGATTTTTGTGAAAAAATCCCTAAGCCCCGGGGTCACAATTTCAACAAAAATCTCACTTTTGGCAATTCACTCAAAAATGGTGCTAAACGGTTGCAAATGCTCCCGTGAAAGGTTTGGCGGTCGAACCAGAAGGCTTTTTATCCCAGGACAAGAAATCAGCCCTCGACAACTTAACCGGCGGAAAAATATTTTTTTGAAAAAATCACTAAGCCCCGGGTTCACAATTTCAGCAAAAATCTGACTTTTGGCAATTCACTCAAAAATGGTGCTAAACGGTAGCTTGTAAATGCTCCCGTGAAAGGTTTGGCGGTCGAAACAGAAGGCTTTTTATCACAGGAGAAGAAACCAGCCCTCGACAACTTAACCGGTGGAAAAAGATTTCTTTGAAAAAATCCCTAAGCCCCGGGGTCACAATTTCAGCAAAAATCTGACTTTTGGCAATTCACTCAAAAATGGTGCTAACCGGCTGCAAATGCTCCCGTGAAAGCTTTTGCAAAGGAAACAGAATGCTTTTATCACAGGACAAGAAATCAGCCCTCGACAACTTTACCGACGGAAAAAGATTTTTTTGAAAAAATCCCTAAGCCCCGGGGTCACAATTTCAGCAAAAATCTGACTTTTGGCAATTCACTCAAAAATGGTGCTAACCGGTTGCAAATGCTCCCGTGAAAGCTTTTGCAAAGGAAACAGAAGGCTTTTTATCACAGGACAAGAAATCAGCCTACGACAACTTAGCCGGCAGAAAAAGATTTTCTTTGAAAAAACCCCTAAGCCGCGGGGTCACAATTTCAGCAAAAATCTGACTTTTGGCAATTCTCTCAAAAATCATGCCAAACTGTTGCAAATGCTCCCTGAAAGCTTTGGCGAAGGAAACAGAAGGCTTTTTATCACAGGACAAGAAATCAGCCCTCGACAACTTAACCGGCGGAAAAACATTTTTTTTGGAAAAATCCCTAAGCCCTGGGGTCACAATTTCAGCAAAAATCTCACTTTTGGCAATTCAATCAAAAATGGTGCTAAACGGTTGCAAATGCTCCCCTGAACGGTTTGGCGGTCGAAAAGAAGGGTTTTTATCACAGGAGAAGAAATCAGCCCTCGACAACTTAACCGGTGGATAAAGATTTTTCAAAACAATCCCTAAGCCCCGGGGTCACAATTTCACCAAAAATCTGACTTTTGGCAATTCTCTCAAAAATCATGCCAAACTGTTGCAAATGCTCCCCTGAAAGCTTTGGCGAAGGAAAAAGAAGGCTTTTTATAACAGGACAAGAAATCAGCCCTCGACAACCTAAAAGGCGGAAAAAGATTTTTTTGAAAAAATCACTAAGCCCCGGCATCACAATTTCAGCAAAAATCTGACTTTTGGCAATTCACTCAAAAATGGTGCCAAACGGTTGCAAATGCTCCCCTGAAAGGTTTGGCGGTCAAAAGAGAAGGCTTTTTATCGCAGGAAAAGAAATCAGCCCTCGACAACTTCACCGGCAGAAGAAGATTTCATCAAAAATCTGACTTTTGGCAATTCACTCAAAAATGGTGCCAAACGGTTGCAAATGCTCCCCTGAGAGGTTTGGCGGTCGAAAAAGAAGGCTTTTTATAACAGGACAAGTAATCAGCCCTCAACAACTCAACCGGCAGAATTTTTTCTTTGAAAAAATCGCTAAGCCCCGGGGTCACAATTTCATCAATAATATGACTTTCGGCAATTCACTCAAAAATGGTGCCAAACGGTTGCAAATGCTCCCCTGAGAGTTTTGGCATTGGAAACAGAAGGGTTTTCATCATAGCACAAGAAATCAGACCTCGACAACTTAACCGGCAGAAAAAGATTTTTTTGAAAAAATCGCAAAGCCCCGGGGTCACAATTTCATAAAGAATCTGACCTTCGGCAATTCACTCAAAAAAGGTGCCAAACGGTTGCAAATGCTCCCCTGAAAGGTTTGGCGGTCGAAACAGAAAGCTTTTTATCAGAGGACGAGAAATCAGCCCTCGAAAACTTAACCGGCAGAAAAAGATTTTTTTGAAAAAATCGCTAAGCCTCGGGGTCACAATTTCAGCAAAAATCTGACTTTTGGCAATTTACTCAAAAATGGTGCCAAACGGTTGCAAATGCTCCCCTGAAAGGTTTGGCGGTCAAAAGAGAAGGCTTTTTATCACAGGACAAGAAATCAGCCCTCGACAACTTAACCGGCGGAAAAACATTTTTTTTGAAAAAATCCCTAAGCCCCAGGGTCACAATTTCAGCAAAAATCTGACTTTTGGCAATTCACTCAAAAACGGTGCTAAACGGTTGCAAATGCTCCCATGAAAAGTTTGGCAGTCGAAAAAGAAGGCTATTTATCACAGGACAGGAAATCGGCCCACGACAACTTAACCGGCGGAAAAAGATTTTTGTGAAAAAATCCCTAAGCCCCGGGGTCACAATTTCAGCAAAAATCTCACTTTTGGCAATTCACTCAAAAATGGTGCTAAACGGTTGCAAATGCTCCCCTGAAAGGTTTGGCGGTCAAAAGAGAAGGCTTTTTATCGCAGGAAAAGAAATCAGCCCTCGACAACTTCACCGGCAGAAGAAGATTTCATCAAAAATCTGACTTTTGGCAATTCACTCAAAAATGGTGCCAAACGGTTGCAAATGCTCCCCTGAGAGGTTTGGCGGTCGAAAAAGAAGGCTTTTTATAACAGGACAAGTAATCAGCCCTCAACAACTCAACCGGCAGAATTTTTTCTTTGAAAAAATCGCTAAGCCCCGGGGTCACAATTTCATCAATAATATGACTTTCGGCAATTCACTCAAAAATGGTGCCAAACGGTTGCAAATGCTCCCCTGAGAGTTTTGGCATTGGAAACAGAAGGGTTTTCATCATAGCACAAGAAATCAGACCTCGACAACTTAACTGGCAGAAAAAGATTTTTTTGAAAAAATCGCAAAGCCCCGGGGTCACAATTTCATAAAGAATCTGACCTTTGGCAATTCACTCAAAAAAGGTGCCAAACGGTTGCAAATGCTCCCCTGAAAGGTTTGGCGGTCGAAACAGAAAGCTTTTTATCAGAGGACGAGAAATCAGCCCTCGAAAACTTAACCGGCAGAAAAAGATTTTTTTTGAAAAAATCCCTAAGCCCCAGGGTCACAATTTCAGCAAAAATCTGACTTTTGGCAATTCACTCAAAAATGGTGCCAAACGGTTGCAAATGCTCCCCTGAGAGTTTTGGCATTGGAAACAGAAGGGTTTTCATCATAGCACAAGAAATCAGACCTCGACAACTTAACTGGCAGAAAAAGATTTTTTTGAAAAAATCGCTAAGCCTCGGGGTCACAATTTCAGCAAAAATCTGACTTTTGGCAAATTACTCAAAAATGGTGCCAAACGGTTGCAAATGCTCCCCTGAAAGGTTTGGCGGTCAAAAGAGAAGGCTTTTTATCACAGGACAAGAAATCAGCCCTCGACAACTTAACCGGCGGAAAAAGATTTTTTTTGAAAAAATCCCTAAGCCCCAGGGTCACAATTTCAGCAAAAATCTGACTTTTGGCAATTCACTCAAAAACGGTGCTAAACGGTTGCAAATGCTCCCATGAAAAGTTTGGCAGTCGAAAAAGAAGGCTATTTATCACAGGACAGGAAATCGGCCCACGACAACTTAACCGGCGGAAAAAGATTTTTGTGAAAAAATCCCTAAGCCCCGGGGTCACAATTTCAACAAAAATCTCACTTTTGGCAATTCACTCAAAAATGGTGCTAAACGGTTGCAAATGCTCCCGTGAAAGGTTTGGCGGTCGAACCAGAAGGCTTTTTATCCCAGGACAAGAAATCAGCCCTCGACAACTTAACCGGCGGAAAAATATTTTTTTGAAAAAATCACTAAGCCCCGGGGTCACAATTTCAGCAAAAATCTGACTTTTGGCAATTCACTCAAAAATGGTGCTAAACGGTAGCTTGTAAATGCTCCCGTGAAAGGTTTGGCGGTCGAAACAGAAGGCTTTTTATCACAGGAGAAGAAACCAGCCCTCGACAACTTAACCGGTGGAAAAAGATTTCTTTGAAAAAATCCCTAAGCCCCGGGGTCACAATTTCAGCAAAAATCTGACTTTTGGCAATTCACTCAAAAATGGTGCTAACCGGCTGCAAATGCTCCCGTGAAAGCTTTTGCAAAGGAAACAGAAGGCTTTTATCACAGGACAAGAAATCAGCCTACGACAACTTAGCCGGCAGAAAAAGATTTTCTTTGAAAAAACCCCTAAGCCGCGGGGTCACAATTTCAGCAAAAATCTGACTTTTGGCAATTCTCTCAAAAATCATGCCAAACTGTTGCAAATGCTCCCTGAAAGCTTTGGCGAAGGAAACAGAAGGCTTTTTATAGCAGGACAAGAAATCAGCCCTCAACAACTTAACCGGCGGAAAAAGATTTTTTTGGAAAAATCCCTAAGCCCTGGGGTCACAATTTCAGCAAAAATCTCACTTTTGGCAATTCAATCAAAAATGGTGCTAAACGGTTGCAAATGCTCCCCTGAACGTTTTGGCGGTCGAAAAGAAGGGTTTTTATCACAGGAGAAGAAATCAGCCCTCGACAACTTAACCGGTGGATAAAGATTTTTCAAAACAATCCCTAAGCCCCGGGGTCACAATTTCACCAAAAATCTGACTTTTGGCAATTCTCTCAAAAATCATGCCAAACTGTTGCAAATGCTCCCCTGAAAGCTTTGGCGAAGGAAAAAGAAGGCTTTTTATAACAGGACAAGAAATCAGCCCTCGACAACCTAAAAGGCGGAAAAAGATTTTTTTGAAAAAATCACTAAGCCCCGGCATCACAATTTCAGCAAAAATCTGACTTTTGGCAATTCACTCAAAAATGGTGCTAAACGGTTGCTGGTAAATGCTCCCGTGAAAGGTTTGGCGGTCAAAACAGAAGGCTTTTTATCACAGGACAAGAAATCAGCCCTCGACAACCTAACCGGCGGAAAAACATTTTTTTGAAAAAATCCCTAAGCATCACAATTTCAGCAAAAATCTGACTTTTGGCAATTCACTCAAAAATGGTGCTAAACGGTTGAAATGCTCCCCTGAACGGTTTGGCGGTCGAAACAGAAGCCTTTTTATCACAGGACAAGAAATCAGCCCTTTTTTTGAAAAAATCGCTAAGCCTCGGGGTCACAATTTCAGCAAAAATCTGACTTTTGGCATTTCTCTCAAAAATCATGCCAAAATGTTGCAAATGCTCCCCTGACAGCTTTGGTGAAGGAAACAGGAGGCTCTTTATAACAGGACAAGAAATCAGCCCTCGACAACTTAACCGGTGGATAAAGATTTTTTTTAAAAATCCCTAAGCCCCGGGGTCACAATTTCAGCAAAAATCTGACTTTTGGCAATTCACTCAAAAATGGTGCTAAACGGTTGCAAATGCTCCCGTGAAAATTTGGCGGTCGAAACAGAAGCCTTTTTATCACAGGAGAAGAAACCAGCCCTCGACAACTTAACCGGTGGATAAAGATTTTTTGAAAAAATCCCTAAGCCCCGGGGTCACAATTTCAGCAAAAATCTGACTTTTGGCAATTCACTCAAAAATGTTCCTAGACGGTTGCAAATGCTCCCGTGAAAGGTTTGGCGGTCGAAACAGAAGGCTTTTTATCACAGGACAAGAAATCAGCCCTCGACAACTTAACCGGCAGAAATATTTTTTTGAAAAAATCCCTAAGCCCTGGGGTCACAATTTCAGCAAAAATCTGACTTTTAGCAATTCACTCAAAAATGGTGCTAAACGGTCGCGAATGCTCCCCTGAAAGGTTTGGCGATCGAAATTGAAGGCTTTTTATCACAGGACAAGAAATCAGCCCTCGACAACTTAACCGGTGGATAAAGATTTTTTGAAAAAATCCCTAAGCCCCGGGGTCACAATTTCAGCAAAAATCTGACTTTTGGCAATTCACTCAAAAATGTTCCTAGACGGTTGCAAATGCTCCCGTGAAAGGTTTGGCGGTCGAAACAGAAGGCTTTTTATCACAGGACAAGAAATCAGCCCTCCACAACTTAACCGGGAGAATTTTTTTTTTAAAAAAAATCGCTAAGCCCCAGGGTCACAATTTCATCAAAAATCTGACTTTCGGCAATTCACTCAAAACAAGTGCCAAACGGTTGAAAATGCCCACCTGAGAGGTTTGGCTGTCAAAACAGAAGGCTTTTTATCGCAGGAAAAGAAATCAGCCCTCGACAACTGCACCGGCAGAAGACGATTTCATCAAATATCTGACTTTCAGCAATTCACTCAAAAATGGTGCCAAACGGTTGCAAATGCTCCCCTGAGAGTTTTCGCAGTGGAAACAGAAGGGTTTTCATCATAGGACAAGAAATCAGACCTTGACAAGTTAACCGGCATAAAAAGATTTCTTTGAAAAAGTCGCAAAGCCCCGGGGTCACAATTTCATTAAAAATCTGACTGTCGGCAATTCACTCAAAAATGGTGCCAAATGGTTGCAAATGCTCCCCTGAAAGGTTTGGCGGTCAAAAGAGAATAAAATAAAAGCACACATAAACTAGGTGTAAACTAGGTGTAAAGTAGGTGTAAACTAGGTGTAAAGTAGGAGTAAACTAGGTGCAAAGTAGGAGTAAAGTAGGAGTAAAGTAGGAGTAAACTAGGTGTGAACAAGGAGTAAAGTAGGAGTAAACTAGGTGTAAAGTAGGAGTAAACTTTTGAGAGGTTTTTCAGTCAAAACAGAAGGCTTTTTATCACAGGACAAGAAATCAGCCCTCCACAACTTAACCGGGAGAATTTTTTTTTTTAAAAAAAATCGCTAAGCCCCGGGGTCACAATTTCATCAAAAATCTGACTTTCGGCAATTCACTCAAAACAAGTGCCAAACGGTTGCAAATGCCCACCTGAGAGGTTTGGCTGTCAAAACAGAAGGCTTTTTATCGCAGGAAAAGAAATCAGCCCTCGACAACTTCACCGGCAGAAGAAGATTTCATCAAAAATCTGACTTTCAGCAATTCACTCAAAAATGGTGCCAAACGGTTGCAAATGCTCCCCTGAGAGTTTTCGCAGTGGAAACAGAAGGGTTTTCATCATAGGACAAGAAATCAGCCCTCGACATCTTAACCGTCAGAAAAAGATTTTTTTGAAAAAATCACTCCCCTGAGAGGTCCCTGAGACCATGTGGTGTAAGAAAAAAATGAACAAATTCCTATGCCCCACAAGTAACCCACAGATGCACTTTAAATAAAAGCACACATAAAGTAGGAGTAAAGAAGGAGTAAAGTAGGTGTAACTTGGAGTAAACTAGGTGTAAAGTATGTGTAAACTAGATGTAAACTAGGAGTAAAGTAGGTGTAAAGGAGGGGTAAACGAGGCGTAAACTAGGTGTAAACCTCCCCTGAGAGTCACAATTTCATGAAAAATCCGACTATCGGCAATTCACTCAAAAAAGGTGCCAAACGGTTCCAAATGCTCACCTGAGAGGTTTGGCGTTCGAAACAGAAGGCTTTTTATTACAGGACAAGAAATCAGCCCTCGACAACTTAACTGGCGGAAAAACATTTTTTTGAAAAAATCCCTAAGCAAAAATCTGACTTTTGGCAATTCAGCAAATTTCAGCAAAAATCTGACTTTTGGCAATTCACTCAAAAATGGTGCCAAACGGTTGCAAATGCTCCCCTGAAAGGTTTGGCGGTCAAAAGAGAAGGCTTTTTATCACAGGACAAGAAATCAGCCCTCGACAACTTAACCGGCAGAAAAAGATTTTTTTGAAAAAATCGCTAATGCTCCCCTGAGATGTTGTCCACCGCCTCTTCACCGTCCCTGTGACCATGTGGTGTAAGAAAAAAATGAACAAATTCCTATGCCCCACAAGTAACCCACAGATGCATTTCAAATAAAAGCACACATAACGTAGGAGTAAACTAGGAGTAAAGTAGGAGTAAAGTAGGAGTAAACTAGGAGTAAAGTAGGAGTAAACTAGGAGTAAAGTAAGGAGTAAACTAGGTGTAAAGTAGGAGTAAACTAGGAGTAAACCAGGAGTAAACTAGGTGTAAATTAGGAGTAAAGTTGGTGTACACTAGGTGTAAATTAGGAGTAAACTAGATGTAAAGTAGGAGTAAGGCAGGAGTAAATTAGCCAATCACATGCAGCCCATTGTGTAAATAATGTATATAAAGCAGATACTTTGAGGGAACATCCATTCCTCCTCACCACTATGAGCTGAATAAAGAGCATGAAATCCACTCTCGACTCAGAGTATATTTCATTCTCAGACCCTCCAGCACTTCTCTGATGAAAAAAGGGATGTACTATTCAATAATAAATAAATAATAATAATAGTTTTATTATTTATACCCCACCCATCTGACTGGGTCGTGCCAGCCACACTCAGCAGCTTGCAGAATAAAATAATATACAATAAAACATCAAACCTTTTTTACCGTATTTTTTGCAGCATAACACTCACTTTTTTCCTCCTAAAAAGTAAGGGGAAATGTCTGTGCGTGTTATGGAGGGAATGCCTACGGGTGGCATGCCTATGGATTTTCCTCCTCTAAAAACTATGTGCGTGTTATGTTCGGGTGCGTGTTATAGAGCGAAAATACGGTAACTATATGCCTACTATATGGAAGTTAACAACTGGACAACAGAAATGGATTGTACACACTCTAATGGTAGCTGAGAAGCTGATATTGATAAACTGGAAGAGCAAAGAGATGATCTCCTTTAATCGGTGGAGTGATAATATGGTAACACTTGCAACCTGTGAACGGACTGCTTACAAACATAGACTGCTTGGATAAATACGACAGTATTTCGAATGAATTTATACAAAATGTAGTTGACTAATTTATATTAGGGCGCCTTCACAATTTCAGCAAAAATCTGATGTTCTGCAATTCACTCACAAATGGTGCCAAACTCTTGCAAATGCTCGCCTGAGAGGTTTTTCAGTCAAAACAGAAGGCTTTTTATCACAGGACAAGAAATCAGCCCTCCACAACTTAACCGGGAGAATTTTTTTTAAAAAAAAAATCGCTAAGCCCCGGGGTCACAATTTCATCAAAAATCTGACTTTCGGCAATTCACTCAAAACAAGTGCCAAACGGTTGCAAATGCCCACCTGAGAGGTTTGGCTGTCAAAACAGAAGGCTTTTTATCGCAGGAAAAGAAATCAGCCCTCGACAACTGCACCGGCAGAAGACAATTTCATCAAAAATCTGACTTTCAGCAATTCACTCAAAAATGGTGCCAAACGGTTGCAAATGCTCCCGTGAAAGGTTTGGCGGTCGAAACAGAAGGCTTTTTATCACAGGAGAAGAAATCAGCCCTCGACAACTTAACCGGCGGAAAAAGATTTTTTGAAAAAATCCCTAAGCCCTGGGGTCACAATTTCAGCAAAAATCTGACTTTTAGCAATTCACTCAAAAATGGTGCCAAACGGTTGCAAATGCTCCCGTGAAAGGTTTGGCGGTCGAAATTGAAGGCTTTTTATCACAGGACAAGAAATCAGCCCTCGACAACTTAACCGGTGGATAAAGATTTTTTGAAAAAATCCCTAAGCCCCGGGGTCACAATTTCAGCAAAAATCTGACTTTTGGCAATTCACTCAAAAATGTTCCTAGACGGTTGCAAATGGTCCCGTGAAAGGTTTGGCGGTCGAAACAGAAGGCTTTTTATCACAGGACAAGAAATCAGCCCTCCACAACTTAACCGGGAGAATTTTTTTTTTAAAAAAAATCGCTAAGCCCCGGTTTCACAATTTCATCAAAAATCTGACTTTCGGCAATTCACTCAAAACAAGTGCCAAACGGTTGCAAATGCCCACCTGAGAGGTTTGGCTGTCAAAACAGAAGGCTTTTTATCGCAGGAAAAGAAATCAGCCCTCGACAACTTCACCGGCAGAAGACGATTTCATCAAAAATCTGACTTTCAGCAATTCACTCAAAAATGGTGCCAAACGGTTGCAAATGCTCCCCTGAGAGTTTTCGCAGTGGAAACAGAAGGGTTTTCATCATAGGACAAGAAATCAGACCTTGACAAGTTAACCGGCATAAAAAGATTTCTTTGAAAAAGTCGCAAAGCCCCGGGGTCACAATTTCATTAAAAATCTGACTGTCGGCAATTCACTCAAAAATGGTGCCAAATGGTTGCAAATGCTCCCCTGAAAGGTTTGGCGGTCAAAAGAGAATAAAATAAAAGCACACATAAAGTAGGTGTAAACTAGGTGTAAAGTAGGTGTAAACTAGGTGTAAAGTAGGAGTAAACTAGGTGCAAAGTAGGAGTAAAGTAGGAGTAAACTAGGAGTAAAGTAGGAGTAAACTAGGTGTGAACAAGGAGTAAAGTAGGAGTAAACTAGGTGTAAAGTAGGAGTAAACTTTTGAGAGGTTTTTCAGTCAAAACAGAAGGCTTTTTATCACAGGACAAGAAATCAGCCCTCCACAACTTAACCGGGAGAATTTTTTTTAAAAAAAAAATCGCTAAGCCCCGGGGTGACAATTTCATCAAAAATCTGACTTTCGGCAATTCACTCAAAACAAGTGCCAAACGGTTGCAAATGCCCACCTGAGAGGTTTGGCTGTCAAAACAGAAGGCTTTTTATCGCAGGAAAAGAAATCAGCCCTCGACAACTTCACCGGCAGAAGACGATTTCATCAAAAATCTGACTTTCAGCAATTCACTCAAAAATGCTGCCAAACGGTTGCAAATGCTCCCCTGAGAGTTTTCGCAGTGGAAACAGAAGGGTTTTCATCATAGGACAAGAAATCAGCCCTCGACATCTTAACCGGCAGAAAAAGATTTTTTTGAAAAAATCACTCCCCTGAGAGGTCCCTCAGACCATGTGGTGTAAGAAAAAAATGAACAAATTCCTATGCCCCACAAGTAACCCACAGATGCACTTTAAATAAAAGCACACATAAAGTAGGAGTAAAGAAGGAGTAAAGTAGGTGTAACTTGGAGTAAACTAGGTGTAAAGTATGTGTAAACTAGATGTAAACTAGGAGTAAAGTAGGTGTAAAGGAGGGGTAAACGAGGCGTAAACTAGGTGTAAACCTCCCCTGAGAGTCACAATTTCATGAAAAATCCGACTATCGGCAATTCACTCAAAAAAGGTGCCAAACGGTTCCAAATGCTCACCTGAGAGGTTTGGCGTTCGAAACAGAAGGCTTTTTATTACAGGACAAGAAATCAGCCCTCGACAACTTAACTGGCGGAAAAACATTTTTTTGAAAAAATCCCTAAGCCCCGGGGTCACAATTTCAGCAAAAATCTGACTTTTGGCAATTCACTCAAAAATGGTGCCAAACGGTTGCAAATGCTCCCCTGAAAGGTTTGGCGGTCAAAAGAGAAGGCTTTTTATCACAGGACAAGAAATCAGCCCTCGACAACTTAACCGGCAGAAAAAGATTTTTTTGAAATAATCGCTAATGCTCCCCTGAGATGTTGTCCACCGCCTCTTCACCGTCCCTGAGACCATGTGGTGTAAGAAAAAAATGAACAAATTCCTATGCCCCACAAGTAACCCACAGATGCATTTCAAATAAAAGCACACATAACGTAGGAGTAAACTAGGAGTAAAGTAGGAGTAAACTAGGAGTAAACTAGGAGTAAAGTAGGAGTAAACTAGGTGTAAAGTAGGAGTAAACTAGGAGTAAAGTAGGAGTAAAGTAGGAGTAAAGTAGGAGTAAACTAGGTGTAAAGTAGGAGTAAAGTAGGAGTAAACTAGGAGTAAATTAGGATTAAACTAGGTGTAAACAAGGAGTAAAGTAGGAGTAAACTAGGTGTAAATTAGGAGTAAGGCAGGAGTAAATTAGCCAATCACATGCAGCCCATTGTGTAAATAATGTATATAAAGCAGATACTTTGAGGGATATCCATTCCTCCTCACCACTATGAGCTGAATAAAGAGCATGAAATCCACTCTCGACTCAGAGTATATTTCATTCTCAGACCCTCCAGCACTTCTCTGATGAAAAAAGGGATGTTCTATTCAATAATAAATAAATAATAATAATAGTTTTATTATTTATACCCCACCCATCTGACTGGGTCGTGCCAGCCACACTCAGCAGCTTGCAGAATAAAATAATATACAATAAAACATCAAACCTTTTTTACCGTATTTTTTGCAGCATAACACTCA
The DNA here is from genome assembly GCF_964270895.1 of Podarcis filfolensis. Lineage (NCBI taxonomy): Eukaryota > Metazoa > Chordata > Lepidosauria > Squamata > Lacertidae > Podarcis > Podarcis filfolensis. Next base: position 217,786 of record NW_028149492.1, read on the forward strand.
CTTTTTTCCTCCTAAAAAGTAAGGGGAAATGTCTGTGCGTGTTATGGAGGGAATGCCTACGGGTGGCATGCCTATGGATTTTCCTCCTCTAAAAACTATGTGCGTGTTATGTTCGGGTGCGTGTTATAGAGCGAAAATACGGTAACTATATGCCTACTATATGGAAGTTAACAACTGGACAACAGAAATGGATTGTACACACTCTAATGGTAGCTGAGAAGCTGATATTGATAAACTGGAAGAGCAAAGAGATGATCTCCTTTAATCGGTGGAGTGATAATATGGTAACACTTGCAACCTGTGAACGGACTGCTTACAAACATAGACTGCTTGGATAAATACGACAGTATTTCGAATGAATTTATACAAAATGTAGTTGACTAATTTATATTAGGGCGCCTTCACAATTTCAGCAAAAATCTGATGTTCTGCAATTCACTCACAAATGGTGCCAAACTCTTGCAAATGCTCGCCTGAGAGGTTTTTCAGTCAAAACAGAAGGCTTTTTATCACAGGACAAGAAATCAGCCCTCCACAACTTAACCGGGAGAATTTTTTTTAAAAAAAAAATCGCTAAGCCCCGGGGTCACAATTTCATCAAAAATCTGACTTTCGGCAATTCACTCAAAACAAGTGCCAAACGGTTGCAAATGCCCACCTGAGAGGTTTGGCTGTCAAAACAGAAGGCTTTTTATCGCAGGAAAAGAAATCAGCCCTCGACAACTGCACCGGCAGAAGACAATTTCATCAAAAATCTGACTTTCAGCAATTCACTCAAAAATGGTGCCAAACGGTTGCAAATGCTCCCGTGAAAGGTTTGGCGGTCGAAACAGAAGGCTTTTTATCACAGGAGAAGAAATCAGCCCTCGACAACTTAACCGGCGGAAAAAGATTTTTTGAAAAAATCCCTAAGCCCTGGGGTCACAATTTCAGCAAAAATCTGACTTTTAGCAATTCACTCAAAAATGGTGCCAAACGGTTGCAAATGCTCCCGTGAAAGGTTTGGCGGTCGAAATTGAAGGCTTTTTATCACAGGACAAGAAATCAGCCCTCGACAACTTAACCGGTGGATAAAGATTTTTTGAAAAAATCCCTAAGCCCCGGGGTCACAATTTCAGCAAAAATCTGACTTTTGGCAATTCACTCAAAAATGTTCCTAGACGGTTGCAAATGGTCCCGTGAAAGGTTTGGCGGTCGAAACAGAAGGCTTTTTATCACAGGACAAGAAATCAGCCCTCCACAACTTAACCGGGAGAATTTTTTTTTTAAAAAAAATCGCTAAGCCCCGGTTTCACAATTTCATCAAAAATCTGACTTTCGGCAATTCACTCAAAACAAGTGCCAAACGGTTGAAAATGCCCACCTGAGAGGTTTGGCTGTCAAAACAGAAGGCTTTTTATCGCAGGAAAAGAAATCAGCCCTCGACAACTTCACCGGCAGAAGACGATTTCATCAAAAATCTGACTTTCAGCAATTCACTCAAAAATGGTGCCAAACGGTTGCAAATGCTCCCCTGAGAGTTTTCGCAGTGGAAACAGAAGGGTTTTCATCATAGGACAAGAAATCAGACCTTGACAAGTTAACCGGCATAAAAAGATTTCTTTGAAAAAGTCGCAAAGCCCCGGGGTCACAATTTCATTAAAAATCTGACTGTCGGCAATTCACTCAAAAATGGTGCCAAATGGTTGCAAATGCTCCCCTGAAAGGTTTGGCGGTCAAAAGAGAATAAAATAAAAGCACACATAAAGTAGGTGTAAACTAGGTGTAAAGTAGGTGTAAACTAGGTGTAAAGTAGGAGTAAACTAGGTGCAAAGTAGGAGTAAAGTAGGAGTAAACTAGGAGTAAAGTAGGAGTAAACTAGGTGTGAACAAGGAGTAAAGTAGGAGTAAACTAGGTGTAAAGTAGGAGTAAACTTTTGAGAGGTTTTTCAGTCAAAACAGAAGGCTTTTTATCACAGGAGAAGAAATCAGCCCTCCACAACTTAACCGGGAGAATTTTTTAAAAAAAAAAAATCGCTAAGCCCCGGGGTGACAATTTCATCAAAAATCTGACTTTCGGCAATTCACTCAAAACAAGTGCCAAACGGTTGCAAATGCCCACCTGAGAGGTTTGGCTGTCAAAACAGAAGGCTTTTTATCGCAGGAAAAGAAATCAGCCCTCGACAACTTCACCGGCAGAAGACGATTTCATCAAAAATCTGACTTTCAGCAATTCACTCAAAAATGGTGCCAAACGGTTGCAAATGCTCCCCTGAGAGTTTTCGCAGTGGAAACAGAAGGGTTTTCATCATAGGACAAGAAATCAGCCCTCGACATCTTAACCGGCAGAAAAAGATTTTTTTGAAAAAATCACTCCCCTGAGAGGTCCCTCAGACCATGTGGTGTAAGAAAAAAATGAACAAATTCCTATGCCCCACAAGTAACCCACAGATGCATTTCAAATAAAAGCACACATAACGTAGGAGTAAACTAGGAGTAAAGTAGGAGTAAAGTAGGAGTAAACTAGGTGTAAAGAAGGTGTAAACTAGGTGTAAAGTAGGAGTAAAGTAGGAGTAAAGTAGGAGTAAAGTAGGAGTAAAGTAGGTGTAAAGTAGGAGTAAACTAGGTGTAAAGTAGGAGTAAACTAGGAGTAAAGTAGGAGTAAACTAGGAGTAAACTAGGATTAAACTAGGTGTAAACAAGGAGTAAAGTAGGAGTAAACTAGGTGTAAAGTAGGAGTAAGGCAGGAGTAAATTAGCCAATCACATGCAGCCCATTGTGTAAATAATGTATATAAAGCAGATTCTTTGAGGGAACATCCATTCCTCCTCACCACTATGAGCTGAATAAAGAGCATGAAATCCACTCTCGACTCAGAGTATATTTCATTCTCAGACCCTCCAGCACTTCTCTGATGAAAAAAGGGATGTACTATTCAATAATAAATAAATAATAATAATAGTTTTATTATTTATACCCCACCCATCTGACTGGGTCGTGCCAGCCACACTCAGCAGCTTGCAGAATAAAATAATATACAATAAAACATCAAACCTTTTTTACCGTATTTTTTGCAGCATAACACTCACTTTTTTCCTCCTAAAAAGTAAGGGGAAATGTCTGTGCGTGTTATGGAGGGAATGCCTACGGGTGGCATGCCTATGGATTTTCCTCCTCTAAAAACTATGTGCGTGTTATGTTCGGGTGCGTGTTATAGAGCGAAAATACGGTAACTATATGCCTACTATATGGAAGTTAACAACTGGACAACAGAAATGGATTGTACACACTCTAATGGTAGCTGAGAAGCTGATATTGATAAACTGGAAGAGCAAAGAGATGATCTCCTTTAATCGGTGGAGTGATAATATGGTAACACTTGCAACCTGTGAACGGACTGCTTACAAACATAGACTGCTTGGATAAATACGACAGTATTTCGAATGAATTTATACAAAATGTAGTTGACTAATTTATATTAGGGCGCCTTCACAATTTCAGCAAAAATCTGATGTTCTGCAATTCACTCACAAATGGTGCCAAACTCTTGCAAATGCTCGCCTGAGAGGTTTTTCAGTCAAAACAGAAGGCTTTTTATCACAGGACAAGAAATCAGCCCTCCACAACTTAACCGGGAGAATTTTTTTTTTAAAAAAAATCGCTAAGCCCCGGGGTGACAATTTCATCAAAAATCTGACTTTCGGCAATTCACTCAAAACAAGTGCCAAACGGTTGCAAATGCCCACCTGAGAGGTTTGGCTGTCAAAACAGAAGGCTTTTTATCGCAGGAAAAGAAATCAGCCCTCGACAACTGCACCGGCAGAAGAAGATTTCATCAAAAATCTGACTTTCGGCAATTCACTTAAAAATGGTGCCAAACGGTTGCAAATGCTCCCCTGAAAGGTTTGGCGGTCAAAACAGAAGGGTTTTCATCATAGGACAAGAAATCAGCCCTCGACATCTTAACCGGCAGAAAAAGATTTTTTTGAAAAAATCACTCCCCTGAGAGGTCCCTCAGACCATGTGGTGTAAGAAAAAAATGAACAAATTCCTATGCCCCACAGGTAACCCACAGATGCACTTTAAATAAAAGCACACATAAAGTAGGAGTAAAGAAGGAGTAAAGTAGGTGTAACTTGGAGTAAACTAGGTGTAAAGTATGTGTAAACTAGATGTAAACTAGGAGTAAAGTAGGTGTAAAGGAGGGGTAAACGAGGCGTAAACTAGGTGTAAACCTCCCCTGAGAGGTTTACACCGGGGTCACAATTTCATGAAAAATCCGACTATCGGCAATTCACTCAAAAAAGGTGCCAAACGGTTCCAAATGCTCACCTGAGAGGTTTGGCGTTCGAAACAGAAGGCTTTTTATTACAGGACAAGAAATCAGCCCTCGACAACTTAACTGGCGGAAAAACATTTTTTTGAAAAAATCCCTAAGCCCCGGGATCACAATTTCAGCAAAAATCTTACTTTTGGCAATTCACTCAAAAATGGTGCCAAACGGTTGCAAATGCTCCCCTGAAAGGTTTGGCGGTCAAAACAGAAGGGTTTTCATCATAGGACAAGAAATCAGCCCTCGACATCTTAACCGGCAGAAAAAGATTTTTTTGAAAAAATCACTCCCCTGAGAGGTCCCTCAGACCATGTGGTGTAAGAAAAAAATGAACAAATTCCTATGCCCCACAGGTAACCCACAGATGCACTTTAAATAAAAGCACACATAAAGTAGGAGTAAAGAAGGAGTAAAGTAGGTGTAACTTGGAGTAAACTAGGTGTAAAGTATGTGTAAACTAGATGTAAACTAGGAGTAAAGTAGGTGTAAAGGAGGGGTAAACGAGGCGTAAACTAGGTGTAAACCTCCCCTGAGAGGTTTACACCGGGGTCACAATTTCATGAAAACTCCGACTATCGGCAATTCACTCAAAAAAGGTGCCAAACGGTTCCAAATGCTCACCTGAGAGGTTTGGCGTTCGAAACAGAAGGCTTTTTATTACAGGACAAGAAATCAGCCCTCGATAACTTAACTGGCGGAAAAACATTTTTTTGAAAAAATCCCTAAGCCCCGGGATCACAATTTCAGCAAAAATCTGACTTTTGGCAATTCACTCAAAAATGGTGCCAAACGGTTGCAAATGCTCCCCTGAAAGGTTTGGCGGTCAAAAGAGAAGGCTTTTTATCACAGGACAAGAAATCAGCCCTCGACAACTTAACCGGCAGAAAAAGATTTTTTTGAAAAAATCGCTAATGCTCCCCTGAGATGTTGGCCACCGCTTCTTCACCGTCCCTGAGACCATGTGGTGTAAGAAAAAAATGAACAAATTCCTATGCCCCACAAGTAACCCACAGATGCATTTCAAATAAAAGCACACATAACGTAGGAGTAAAGTAGGAGTAAAGTAGGAGTAAAGTAGGAGTAAACTAGGTGTAAAGAAGGTGTAAACTAGGTGTAAAGTAGGAGTAAAGTAGGAGTAAAGTAGGAGTAAAGTAGGAGTAAACTAGGTGTAAAGTAGGAGTAAAGTAGGAGTAAAGTAGGAGTAAAGTAGGAGTAAAGTAGGAGTAAAGTAGGTGTAAAGTAGGAGTAAACTAGGAGTAAAGTAGGAGTAAACTAGGAGTAAACTAGGATTAAACTAGGTGTAAACAAGGAGTAAAGTAGGAGTAAACTAGGTGTAAAGTAGGAGTAAGGCAGGAGTAAATTAGCCAATCACATGCAGCCCATTGTGTAAATAATGTATATAAAGCAGATTCTTTGAGGGAACATCCATTCCTCCTCACCACTATGAGCTGAATAAAGAGCATGAAATCCACTCTCGACTCAGAGTATATTTCATTCTCAGACCCTCCAGCACTTCTCTGATGAAAAAAGGGATGTACTATTCAATAATAAATAAATAATAATAATAGTTTTATTATTTATACCCCACCCATCTGACTGGGTCGTGCCAGCCACACTCAGCAGCTTGCAGAATAAAATAATATACAATAAAACATCAAACCTTTTTTACCGTATTTTTTGCAGCATAACACTCACTTTTTTCCTCCTAAAAAGTAAGGGGAAATGTCTGTGCGTGTTATGGAGGGAATGCCTACGGGTGGCATGCCTATGGATTTTCCTCCTCTAAAAACTATGTGCGTGTTATGTTCGGGTGCGTGTTATAGAGCGAAAATACGGTAACTATATGCCTACTATATGGAAGTTAACAACTTGACAACAGAAATGGATTGTACACACTCTAATGGTAGCTGAGAGGCTGTTATTGATAAACTGGAAGAGCAAAGAGATGATCTCCTTTAATCGGTGGAGTGATAATATGGTAACACTTGCAACCTGTGAACGGACTGCTTACAAACATAGACTGCTTGGATAGATACGACAGTATTTCGAATGAATTTATACAAAATGTAGTTGACTAATTTATATTAGGGCGCCTTCACAATTTCAGCAAAAATCTGATGTTCTGCAATTCACTCACAAATGGTGCCAAACTCTTGCAAATGCTCGCCTGAGAGGTTTTTCAGTCAAAACAGAAGGCTTTTTATCACAGGACAAGAAATCAGCCCTCCACAACTTAACCGGGAGAATTTTTTTTTAAAAAAAAATCGCTAAGCCCCGGGGTCACAATTTCATCAAAAATCTGACTTTCGGCAATTCACTCAAAACAAGTGCCAAACGGTTGCAAATGCCCACCTGAGAGGTTTGGCTGTCGAAACAGAAGGCTTTTTATCGCAGGAAAAGAAATCAGCCCTCGACAACTGCACCGGCAGAAGAAGATTTCATCAAAAATCTGACTTTCGGCAATTCACTTAAAAATGGTGCCAAACGGTTGCAAATGCTCCCCTGAAAGGTTTGGCGGTCAAAACAGAAGGGTTTTCATCATAGGACAAGAAATCAGCCCTCGACATCTTAACCGGCAGAAAAAGATTTTTTTGAAAAAATCACTCCCCTGAGAGGTCCCTCAGACCATGTGGTGTAAGAAAAAAATGAACAAATTCCTATGCCCCACAGGTAACCCACAGATGCACTTTAAATAAAAGCACACATAAAGTAGGAGTAAAGAAGGAGTAAAGTAGGTGTAACTTGGAGTAAACTAGGTGTAAAGTATGTGTAAACTAGATGTAAACTAGGAGTAAAGTAGGTGTAAAGGAGGGGTAAACGAGGCGTAAACTAGGTGTAAACCTCCCCTGAGAGGTTTACACCGGGGTCACAATTTCATGAAAAATCCGACTATCGGCAATTCACTCAAAAAAGGTGCCAAACGGTTCCAAATGCTCACCTGAGAGGTTTGGCGTTCGAAACAGAAGGCTTTTTATTACAGGACAAGAAATCAGCCCTCGACAACTTAACTGGCGGAAAAACATTTTTTTGAAAAAATCCCTAAGCCCTGGGGTCACAATTTCAGCAAAAATCTGACTTTTGGCAATTCACTCAAAAATGGTGCCAAACGGTTGCAAATGCTCCACTGAAAGGTTTGGCGGTCAAAAGAGAAGGCTTTTTATCGCAGGAAAAGAAATCAGCCCTCGACAACTGCACCGGCAGAAGAAGATTTCATCAAAAATCTGACTTTCGGCAATTCACTCAAAAATGGTGCCAAACGGTTGCAAATGCTCCCCTGAAGGTTTTGGAAGTGGAAACAGAAGGGTTTTCATCATAGGACAAGAAATTAGGCCTCGACAACTTAACCGGCAGAAAAAGATTTTTTTGAAAAAATCGCAAAGCCCCAGGGTCACAATTTCATAAAAAATCTGACTTTCGGCAATTCACTCAAAAATGGTGCCAAACGGTTGCAAATGCTCTCCTGAAAGGTTTGGCGGTCAAAACAGAAGGCTTTTTATCACAGGACAAGAAATCAGCCCTCGACATCTTAACCGGCAGAAAAAGATTTTTTTCAAATATCGCAAAGCAACTAGGAGTAAACTAGGAGTAAACTAGGAGAAAACTAGGTGTAAACTAGGAGTAAACTAGGAGCAAACCAGGAGTAAAGTTGGTGTACACTAGGTGTAAACTAGGAGTAAAGTTGGTGTAAACAAGGTGTAAAAAAGGAGTAAACTAGGAGCAAACCAGGAGTAAACTAGGTGTAAACTAGGAGTAAAGTTGGTGTACACTAGGTGTAAACTAGGAGTAAAGTTGGTGTAAACAAGGTGTAAAAAGGAGTAAACTAGGTGTAAAGTAGGAGTAAGGCAGGAGTAAATTAGCCAATCACATGCAGCCCATTGTGTAAATAATGTATATAAAGCAGATACTTTGAGGGAACATCCATTCCTCCTCACCACTATGAGCTGAATAAAGAGCATGAAATCCACTCTCGACTCAGAGTATATTTCATTCTCAAACCCTCCAACACTTCTCTGATGAAGAAAGAGATGTCCTATTCAATAATAAATAAATAATAATAATAGTTTTATTATTTATACCCCACCCATCTGACTGGGTCGTGCCAGCCACGCTCAGCAGCTTGCAGGATAAAATAATATACAATAAAACATCAAGCCTTTTTTAACTATATGCCTACTATATGGAAGTTAACAACTGGACAACAGAAATGGATTGTACACACTCTAATGGTAGCTGAGAGGCTGATATTGATAAACTGAAAGATCAAAGAGATGATCTCCTTTAATCGGTGGAGTGATAATATGGTAACACTTGCAACCTGTGAACGGACTGCTTACAAACATAGACTGCTTAGATAAATACGACAGCATTTCGAATGAATTTATACAAAATGTAGTTGACTAATTTATATTAGGGCGCGGTCACAATTTCATCAAAAATCTGACTTTCGGCAATTCACTCCAAAAAAGTGCCAAACGGTTGCAAATGCCCCCCTGAGAGGTTTGGCGGTCGAAAAAGAAGGCTTTTTATAACAGGACAAGTAATCAGCCCTCAACAACTCAACTGGCAGAATTTTTTCTTTGAAAAAATCGCTAAGCCCCGGGGTCACAATTTCATCAAAAATCTGACTTTCGGCAATTCACTCAAAAATGGTGCCAAACGGTTGCAAATGCTCCCCTGAGAGTTTTGGCAGTGGAAACAGAAGGGTTTTCATCATAGGACAAGAAATCAGACCTCGACAACGTAACCGGCAGAAAAAGATTTTTTTGAAAATATCGCTAAGCCCCGGGGTCACAATTTCAGCAAAAATCTGACTTTTGGCAATTTACTCAAAAATGGTGCCCAACGGTTGCACCGCTCCCCTGAGAGGTTGTGCACCGCCTGTTCACCGTCCCTGAGACCATGTGGTGTAAGAAAAAAATGCCCCACAAGTAATCCAGAGATTTTAAATAAAAGCACACATGAAGTAAGAGTAAGCTAGGAGTAAAGTAGGTGTAAACTAGGAGTAAAGTAGGAGTAAACTAGGTGTAAACAAGGAGTAAACTAGGTGTAATGTAGGAGTAACGCAGGAGTAAATTAGCGTCCTATAGTGCGAAAAATACGTTAACCGGCGGAAAAAGTTGTTTTTGAAAAAATCCCTAAGCCCCGGGGTCACAATTTCAGAAAAAATCTCACTTTTGGCAATTCACTCAAAAATGGTGCTAAATGGTTGCTTGTAAATGCTCCAGTGAAAGCTTTTGCACAGGAAACAGAAGGCTTTTTATCACAGGAGAAGAAATCAGCCCTCGACAACTTACCTGGCGGAAAAAGATTTTTTTTTAAAAAATCCCTAAGCCCGGGGGTCACAATTTCAGCAAAAATCTGACTTTTGGCAATTCACTCAAAAATGGTGCTAAACAGTTGCAAATGCTCCCGTGAAAGGTTTGGCGGTCGAAAGAGAAGGCTTTTTATCACAAGACAAGAAATTAGCCCTCGACAACTTAACTGGCGGAAAAAGATTTTTTTTGAAAAAATCCCTAAGCCCCGGGGTCACAATTTCAGCAAAAATCTGACTTTTGGCAATTCACTCAAAAATGGTGCTAAACGGTTGCAAATGCTCCCGTGAAAGGTTTGGCAGTCGAAACAGAAGACTTTTTATCACAGGACAAGAAATCAGCCCTCAACAACTTAACCGGCAGAAAAAGATTTTTTTGAAAAAATCCCTAAGCCCTGGGGTCACAATTTCCGAAGAAATCTGACTTTTGGCAATTCACTCAAAAATGATGCTAAACGGTTGCAAATGCTCCCGTGAAAAGTTTGGCGGTCGAAAGAGAAGGCTTTTTATCACAAGACAAGAAATTAGCCCTCGACAACTTAACTGGCGGAAAAAGATTTTTTTTAAAAAAAATCCCTAAGCCCCGGGGTCACAATTTCAGCAAAAACCTGACTTTTGGCAATTCACTCAAAAACGGTGCTAAATGGTTGCAAATGCTCCCCTGAAAGGTTTGGCGGTCGAAACAGAAGGCTTTTTATCACAGGAGAAGAAATCAGCCCTCGACAACTTAACCGGCAGAAAAAGATTTTTTTGAAAAAATCACTAAGCCCCGAAGTCACAATATCAGCAAAAATCTGACTTTTGGCAATTCACACAAAAATGGTGCTAAACGGTTGCTTTTAAATGCTCCCGTGAAAGGTTTGGCGGTCGAAACAGAAGGCTTTTTATCACAGGAGACTAAATCAGCCCTCGATAACTTAACCGGCGGAAAAAGATTTTTTTGAAAAAATCCCTAAGCCCCGGGGTCACAATTTCAGCAAAAATCTCACTTTTGGCAATTCACTCAAAAATGGTGCTAAACGGTTGCAAATGCTCCTGTGAAAGGTTCGGCGGTCGAAAAAGAAGGCTTTTTATCACAGGACAAGAAATCAGCCCACGACAACTTAGCCGGCAGAAAAAGATTTTCTTTAAGAAAATCCCTAAGCCCCGGCGTCATAATTTCAGCAAAAATATGACTTTTGGCAATTCCCTCAAAAATGGTGCTAAACGGTTCCAAATGCTCCCCTGAACGGTTTGGCGGTCGAAAAGAAGGCTTTTTATCACAGGACAAGAAATCAGCCCTCGACAACTTAACCGGCGGAGAAAGATTTTTCAAAACAATCCCTAAGCCCTGGGGTCACAATTTCAGCAAGAATCTGACTTTTGGCAATTCTCTCAAAAATCATGCCAAACTGTTGCAAATGCTCCCCTGAAAGCTTTGGCGAAGGAAACAGAAGGCTTTTTATAACAGGACAAGAAATCAGCCCTCGACAACTTAACCGGCGGAAAAAGATTTTTTTGAAAAAATCCCTAAGCCCCGGGGTCACAATTTCAGCAAAAATCTCACTTTTGGCAATTCACTCAAAAATGGTGCTAAACGGTTGCAAATGCTCCCCTGAAAGGTTTGGCGAAGGAAACAGAAGGCTTTTTATAGCAGGACAAGAAATCAGCCCTCGACAACTTAACCGGCGGAAAAAGATTTTTTGGGAAAAATCCCTAAGCCCCGGCGTCATAATTTCAGCAAAAATATGACTTTTGGCAATTCCCTCAAAAATGGTGCTAAACGGTTGCAAATGCTCCCCTGAACGGTTTGGCGGTCGAAAAGAAGGCTTTTTATCACAGGACAAGAAATCAGCCCTCGACAACTTAACCGGCGGAAAAAGATTTTTTTGAAAAAATCCCTAAGCCCCGGGGTCACAATTTCAGCAAAAATCTCACTTTTGGCAATTCACTCAAAAATGGTGCTAACCGGTTGCAAATGCTCCCGTGAAAGCTTTTGCAAAGGAAACAGAAGGCTTTTTATCACAGGACAAGAAATCAGCCCTCGACAACTTTACCGGCGGAAAAAGATTTTTTTGAAAAACTCACTAAGCCCCGGGGTCACAATTTCAGCAAAAATCTCACTTTTGGCAATTCACTCAAAAATGGTGCTAAACGGTTGCAAATGCTCCCCTGAAAGCTTTGGCGAAGAAAACAGAAGGCTTTTTATAGCAGGACAAGAAATCAGCCCTCGACAACTTAACCGGCGTAAAAAGATTTATTTGGAAAAATCCCTAAGCCCCGGCGTCATAATTTCAGCAAAAATATGACTTTTGGCAATTCCCTCAAAAATGGTGCTAAACGGTTGCAAATGCTCCCCTGAACGGTTTGGCGCTCGAAAAGAAGGCTTTTTATCACAGGACAAGAAATCAGCCCTCGACAACTTAACCGGCGGGGAAAGATTTTTCGAAACAATCCCTAAGCCCTGGGGTCACAATTTCAGCAAGAATCTGACTTTTGGCAATTCTCTCAAAAATCATGCCAAACTGTTGCAAATGCTCCCCTGAAAGCTTTGGCGAAGGAAACAGAAGGCTTTTTATAACAGGACAAGAAATCAGCCCTCGACAACTTAACCGGCGGAAAAAGATTTTTTTGAAAAAATCACTAAGCCCCGGGGTCACAATTTCAGCAAAAATCTGACTTTTGGCAATTCACTCAAAAATGGTGCTAACCGGTTGCAAATGCTCCCGTGAAAGCTTTTGCAAAGGAAACAGAAGGCTTTTTATCACAGGACAAGAAATCAGCCCTCGACAACTTTACCGGCGGAAAAAGATTTTTTTGAAAAAATCACTAAGCCCCGGGGTCACAATTTCAGCAAAAATCTCACTTTTGGCAATTCACTCAAAAATGGTGCTAAACGGTTGCAAATGCTCCTGTGAAAGGTTTGGCGGTCGAAACAGAAGGGTTTTTATCACAGGACAAGAAATCAGCCCACGACAACTTAGCCGGCAGAAAAAGATTTTCTTTAAAAAAATCACTAAGCCCCGGGGTCACAATTTCAGCAAAAATCTGACTTTTGGCAATTCTCTCAAGAATCATGCAAAACTGTTGCAAATGCTCCCCTGAAAGCTTTGGCGAAGGAAACAGAAGGCTTTTTATAGCAGGACAAGAAATCAGCCCTCGACAACTTAACCGGCGGAAAAAGATTTTTGTGGAAAAATCCCTAAGCCCCGGCGTCATAATTTCAGCAAAAATATGACTTTTGGCAATTCCCTCAAAAATGGTGCTAAACGGTTGCAAATGCTCCCCTGAACGGTTTGGCGGTCGAAAAGAAGGCTTTTTATCACAGGACAAGAAATCAGCCCTCGACAACTTAACCGGCGGAGAAAGATTTTTCGAAACAATCCCTAAGCCCTGGGGTCACAATTTCAGCAAGAATCTGACTTTTGGCAATTCTCTCAAAAATCATGCCAAACTGTTGCAAATGCTCCCCTGAAAGCTTTGGCGAAGGAAACAGAAGGCTTTTTATAACAGGACAAGAAATCAGCCCTCGACAACTTAACCGGCGGAAAAAGATTTTTTTGAAAAAATCACTAAGCCCCTGGGTCACAATTTCAGCAAGAATCTGACTATTGGCAATTCACTCAAAAATGGTGCTAAACGGTTGCAAATCCTCCCGTGAAAGGTTTGGCGGTCGAAACAGAAGGCTTTTTATCACAGGAGAAGAAATCAGCCCTCGACAACTTTACCGGCGGATAAAGATTTTTTTAAAAAATCACTAAGCCCCTGGGTCACAATTTCAGCAAGAATCTGACTATTGGCAATTTATTCAAAAATGGTGCTAAACGGTTGCACATGCTCCTGTGAAAGGTTTGGTGGTTGAAACAGAAGGCTTTTTATCACAGAAGAAATCAGCCCTCGATAACTTACCCGGCGGAAAAAGATTTTTTTGAAAAAATCCCTAAGCCCCGGGGTCACAATTTCAGTAAAAACCTGACTTTTCGCAATTGACTCAAAAACGGTGCTAACCGGTTGCAAATGCTCCCGTGAAAGCTTTTGCAAAGGAAACAGAAAATGGGGCTAAACGGTTGCTTGTAAATGCTCCCGTGAAAGGTTTGGCGGTTGAAACAGAAGGCTTTTTATCACAGGAGAAAAAATCAGCCCTCGACAACTGCAACGGCAGAAGAACATTTCAACAAAAATCTGACTTTCGGCAATTCACTCAAAAATGGTGCCAAACGGTTGCAAATGCTCCCCTGAGAGTTTTGGAAGTGGAAACAGAAGGGTTTTCATCATAGAACAAGAAATTAGACCTCGACAACTTAAACGGCAGAAAAAGATTTTTTTGAAAAAATCGCAAAGCCCCAGGGTCACAATTTCATAAAAAATCTGACTTTCGGCAATTCACTCAAAAATAGTGCCAAACGGTTGCAAATGCTCCCCTGAGAGTTTTGGCAGTGGAAACAGAAGGGTTTTCATCAGAAGAAATCAGCCCTCGACAACTTAACCGGCAGAAAAAGATTGTTTTGAAAAAATCGCAAAGCCTCCCGGTCACAATTTCATAAAAAATCTGACTGTCAGAGCTACCCTAGGTCCCAGCTCACAGAGGACCAACGCTGCTTGGTTGTTAAGTATATAAGTCTTTATTGAAGTTCAGTTTCACTTCCAGAGGCGCAGCGCGCAGCCCCACGTCTCAACTGTCAGACCACTGATGCTCCGTCTGAGTCTCCTCCCCCTTGACACCAATTTAAGATCCTAGCCTTGCTCCACCTTCTCCGCTGCTCCTTCCTCCTCTGGGTCCGCCTGCCCGCCGGGGTTCCGCCCTTTCTAGCCTCTTCTCCCGCTGATTCCCCTGAGCCTTCTCCCTCCCTCCGGCGGGCTTTAGGAGCTGGTTCCCCATCCGGGTCTCCTGCTGTTCCGCGCGCCTGCACATTTGAACTTGGCGCGCGCGCCCAGCCAGCAGCTTTCCTCTTGACCGTTTCACTGCTGCTGTCACTGCTTCCCCCTTCGGGGGGGCTAGCTGCAACTGACCCCCCTTCCGTTCCCCCACTCTCCGATGGAGGCGTGGTCAGCCCTGACTCCCTCTCTGGAGGAGACGCTGGCCCGGACACATGTGACTCTTCCCCCCCACTACGCTCTGGTGGGGAAACTGGTCCCGATCCTCCACTGCTGCTTTGGGGTTCCCCTCTGGCTCCTTGTTTCTGGTGCGTCCCCCCTGGGACCCCCCTTGCCCTGACCATCGGCGCCCCCTTCTGGGAATCTTCTGATTCGCTGGAGAAGCTCATGGAATCTCTCGGGCCACTGTCATACTCCCCTACGCTGCCCTCGGATTCTTCCCCTTCGCTCTCCCAATCCTCTCTCCCCAGTGCTCCTGCTCCTGATTCCCTGACATCCATCCCCCCCTCGAAGCCCCCCTTCCCCCCTCCCCCTCTTCGGGTGTGGGTTCCGGGTGCTCCAGTCCTCTGGGTGTGGGTGCGGGATACCATTCTTCCCCCCTGGTGTGTAGCCGGTCCACTGGATCCGGCCCAACCGCAACGGGCTCGTCGACGTCGATTTCCTCTGCTTCCATCTCTCTGCTGATGTGCTCGAATCCAGGATCCTCCCCCAACACGTCCATGTCCTCCCCTCCCCCGGGTACCTCTGGTGAGACTGCTTGCAAAGGTCCCCACAGCAGCTCCCTGCGCCACCCCACCTCCGGTTGAGTGTCCCACCAATAGGAGCGGTCTGTGGCAAACCCCGAGAGAGACCCCTCCGAGGAGCTAGTGTCCGGCGTCGTCTCTTCAGCTGATGAAAAACCCTGGAACGTACTGGCTGACAGTGTGGGTGTGAAGAGCCAGTCGTCGAAATACTCTGCCGGCATAGGTCTGTGTGGGAAGAGTGCATGGAACTCGTCTTTAAGATAATGCTCCTCCACGGCATAGCACGGTACCCACCTGTTGGCACTGGCTGGGGTACCTTCCCTGGCGAGGAGATATTCCACCCCCTCTTCCCCCCACCTCGAGTCCAAAATCTCCGTGACCTCGTTGAGTGGCGTCGCCCTCTGTGACCCCTCCCTCTTCGGAGATTCGTTAAGTGGGTCTGGCGCGTTCCCTGTCGCCTGAAACCTGTGGGGTTCCCTGTAGGGTGTGAGCACTGACCTATGAAAGACTGGGTGCATTCTGGAGCCTTCCGGGAGTGTCAACCGGAAGGCCACTGGATTGATTTGCGCCGCGACCTGGTAAGGTCCCAGCTGCTTGTGCTTGAGCTTCCTCTTAGCTAGCGTCCTGGCCGGCACTGCCTGGGCTGCTAACCAGACCCAGTCCCCCACCTGGATGTCCTCCCCGACCCTCCTGTGCTTGTCTGCCTGCATTTTGTAGGCGTGTTTCGCCAGTTCCAATTGCCTTCGGAGTTGCTCGTGGACCTCCTGTAACTCTGCTGCTAAGTGCTCTGCTCCCCTTGGCTCCCCCTCCCCCTTCGTCTCTAACCCCGGGAAAGTTCTGGGATGCCGCCCATTATTGGCGAAGAACGGTGTCACTCCTGTAGACCCGTGCTTCGTGTTGTTGTAGGCAAACTCGGCCAGCGGTAGGTAGTCCACCCAGGTCGAGGGTTGTTGATTGGCGTAGCATCGCAGGTACTGCTGCATGATGGCGTTGACCCTCTCCGCTTGTCCGTTGGTCTGCGGGTGTCGTGCCGACGCTAAGTTGATCTTGACGTTCAGGATGCCCAGCAGCTTCTGCCAGAAGCTCGAGACGAATTGGCGACCCCGGTCGGACAGGATGGACCGCGGCAAGCCGTGAGCTTTGAACACGTGGTCTATGAACAGCTTGGCGGTCTGTTCCGCTGTGGCCACCTTCGCGCACGGAATAAAGTGCGCCATCTTGGTGAACATGTCTACGACCACGAGCACCGCTGTTTTGCCTCACGAGCTGGGCAGATCTGTGACAAAGTCCAGGGCCACTCTCTCCCACGGTTTGAGCGGCGTCTGTAGGGGTTCTAGTAGACCCGCCGGCTTCCTGTGTACTGGCTTGGCCCTTTGGCAGGTGTCACACCTGGAGACGTAATCCGTGACTTCTCCCCTCACCTTGGGCCACCAAAAGTCTCTGGTTACTAATTCCGCCGTCTTGTCCTTGCCGAAATGCCCAGCGCTGGGCGCGTCGTGTAGCTGCTGCAAGACTTTCACGCGGAGGTCGTCTCCGGGCACGTAGAGAGCCCCTCTGCGAATGAGCAGTCCGTCTCGTATCTGGAACTCGTCGTCCTTCGCTGTGCCTTTTCGCACCTCCTCCATCTTGGATTGTGCAAACGAATCCGTCTGCAGCGCTCGACGCACCGCGTCCAGGTCCACGGCAGCTGAAGCGCACGCCCACGCTTTCGGTGCGAAAATGTGCTTGGCCGCCACCAGCGCCGCTTCCTCGAGATACTGCGGCTTCCTGGATAGTGCATCCGCCATGACGTTGTTGTCTCCCGGGATGTATTCTATCCGGAAATCGAAATCCGCAAAGAACTCCGCCCAGCGAATGTGTCTCTGGTTCAGGAACCGCGCCGTGCGCCAATACTCCAGGTTCTTATGGTCCGTGCGGACTTGCACTGTGTGCCTGGCTCCAATGAGGAAGTGCCGCCACGCCTTGAAAGCTGCATGAATGGCCAGCAACTCCCTGTCCCAGATGGTGTAGTTCTGTTCCGCCTTGCTGAGTTTCCTGGAGTAGAATGCGCACGGCCTCCATTCCCCTTGCGGATCTTGCTGCAACAGGACGGCCCCCACCGCTCTGTCCGAGGCGTCCGTCTCAACCCTCATTGGTCTGCTGGGGTTTACATGTAGCAGCTGTTCTTCGGACGCGAAGAGACGCTTGAGTCTCCGAAAGGACTGCTCCGCCTGGTCCGTCCAGGTGAACTTCTTCTTCTTGGAGCTGAGGGTGTCTGTGATGGCCGCCGTCTCCTTCGCGAACCCTTTGATGAACTTGCGATAAAAGTTGGCGAAGCCGACGAACTTCTGGACCTCCTTCCGATTGCGCGGGCTCTTCCAGTCCAACACCGTGCGGACCTTGGTGCTGTCCATGGCGAGTCCCTTGTCGGACAGCTTGTAGCCCAGGAAATCCACCTCCGTCATGTCGAACTGGCACTTCTCTAATTTGGCGTAAAGTCTGTGCTTCCGTAGCCTCTGCAGGACCTCCTTGACGTCCCTCTCGTGAGCCTCCTGCGATTCCGAGAAGACCAGGATGTCGTCCAGGAAGCAAACGCACTTCTTGTAGAGGAGTCCCGCTAACACGTGATGCATGAAAGCTTGGAAGGCATGGGAGCCATTTTGCAGGCCAAAAGGCATTACGCGATATTCATAGGTGCCTAAAGGTGTAAACATGGCTGTCTTCCACTCATCGCCCTCCCGCATGCGTATAAGGTTGTACGCCCCTCGTAGATCCAACTTGGTGAAGATCCGTCCCTTCCTCACCGTCGCAAGCAGGTCGTCGATCTTGGGCATGGGGAATACTGCGGGCTTTGTTTTGGAATTTATGATCCTATAATCAACTATGAGCCTGCGTTGGGGCTTGTCCTTCTTCTTCACGAAAAACACGGGACTGCCCCCCACTGCTTTTGATTCTTGGATGAACCCCCGCTTCAAGTTGTGATCTATGAACTCCCTGAGTTCTTGCAGTTCGTCTTCAGACACGGAATACAGTTTCCCAGTCGGCAGTGTCGCTCCCGGCAGGAGGTCAATCTTGCAGTCGTAAGGCCTGTGGGGAGGCAGGTTATCCGCTTCCCTCTCGCAGAAGACCTCCAAAAACTCCTTGTACTTGTTGGGTACCGCTTGCACCATGCCTAGGTGTAACTGCGGTTCATCCTCTTGCCCCTCCTCCTCCTGGCGGGTCTGGATGCAGTGTTCTGCGCAGTAGGAGGAGCAGAAGGTCAATTGCCGCTGGTACCATGCTAATGCCGGGCTGTGCCTATCCAGCCAACTCATACCCAACACTATGGGCGTGTCTGACAGGTGGGTGACGTTGAAGCTGATGACTTCGCGGTGGTTTCCAATTTGCATCACCATCGGTGGTGTTTGCTGTACCACCTCTCCTCCCAGTAGCTTCCTGCCATCGACCGTGACGACGTTTAGGGGCATCGTGGCTGGCATGAGTGCTATGCGATGTTGCTTGATAAAGTCCACTCCTATAAAGTCTGCGTTGCTCCCAGAGTCAATGGTTATTGGTACTTGCATTGTGTGCCCATTGGGCAACTGGAGCGATGCGGTGAGTTGCACCACTGGTTTGGGTGGGAGGGGGTCTGTGGGCTGTAAAATCTCTGGGGACTGCTTCACTGACTTGCCTGGTTGGGCCCCAGTGGCTCTGTTTCCAACCAGGCTTCTTCTTCCCCCTGCAGCTGTTTCGGCTGCTCACCTGTTCCCTTTACTGTTGCTGAGGCTGCAGTGTGCTTCTGGAGCCTCTGGGGACACTCTTTGGCCATGTGCTGAGCACTGTCGCAGATGTAGCACTTCCTGGTCCCTCTAGGAGCCTTCGCCTTGACTGCTCCCGGTGTTTGGGCTCTGCTGGCAGTCTGAGCCCTGGCACCACCAATCTCCATCGGCTCTTCTCCCCTTCCCAAAGGAGGCATGGACAGCGCCCGTCCCGCCTCTCTGGGAAAGAAAGGGGTTGTCCTGGCTGGGGTGCTTGCCTTACGTCCTTCCTCCCTGCTCCAAGGGCGTCCTTCCAGGCGCACCCCAATCGCCAACGCTCTTTGGGCAACTTCTTGGGTACTTTGGGGTCGTTCCCCTCTTGCCAGCTCATCTTTCACCTCTCCACTTAGCCCCTCCCAGAACAGGTCTCTGACAGCAATAGAGTCCTTCTCCCAGCCCAGCACGTTCAGTAAGGCAAAAAAGCGTGAGTGATATTGCCTCACCGTCGCTTTCCCTTGCTGTAGTCCATGCATTTCCCTCCGAGCAATATCTACATCTACCGTAGATTTAAAGCAAGCATCCATAGCTTTGATAAATGCATCGGAATCTTTGAGGGCGGGGTCTTTTTCGCGCCACAAATTCCCCAGCCACGCTTTTGCTTCCCCATGCAAATGAGTGATTATGAAGCCCACTTTCTCTTCCTCATCTCTAAAGTCTTTCCGAAGCAAATTGAGCGCGTAAACCACGTCAGCTCTGAAGTTAGGGTATTGCTGCAGGTTCCCATCGAAGTGGGCTACTAGGCTGCCCCCCCTCTTCCCGAGGCCAACTCCCTCCGGTTTGGGTCCTGGCAGCCCCTCTTTCCCCCAACGGTCCCACCTGGCCTGCAGATCCCGGCAGAGCGCTACTGCTTCTTCTTCTCTTTTCCTGGATACTGCTACTTCTGCGTAAAGCGTCGTGACTGCTTCTTGCAGTTCTTTCACCTGGCTCTCTGTAGTCATCTTTGCCTATCTTCGTGAGCTCGCAAAACACCAAGTCTTGCCCCTCGCTGCACCAACTCACGCTGCGAGGTTTTTATTGGAGACGGAGCATACTGTCAGAGCTACCCTAGGTCCCAGCTCACAGAGGACCAACGCTGCTTGGTTGTTAAGTATATAAGTCTTTATTGAAGTTCAGTTTCACTTCCAGAGGCGCAGCGCGCAGCCCCACGTCTCAACTGTCAGACCACTGATGCTCCGTCTGAGTCTCCTCCCCCTTGACACCAATTTAAGATCCTAGCCTTGCTCCACCTTCTCCGCTGCTCCTTCCTCCTCTGGGTCCGCCTGCCCGCCGGGGTTCCGCCCTTTCTAGCCTCTTCTCCCGCTGATTCCCCTGAGCCTTCTCCCTCCCTCCGGCGGGCTTTAGGAGCTGGTTCCCCATCCGGGTCTCCTGCTGTTCCGCGCGCCTGCACATTTGAACTTGGCGCGCGCGCCCAGCCAGCAGCTTTCCTCTTGACCGTTTCACTGCTGCTGTCACTGCTTCCCCCTTCGGGGGGGCTAGCTGCAACTGACCCCCCTTCCGTTCCCCCACTCTCCGATGGAGGCGTGGTCAGCCCTGACTCCCTCTCTGGAGGAGACGCTGGCCCGGACACATGTGACTCTTCCCCCCCACTACGCTCTGGTGGGGAAACTGGTCCCGATCCTCCACTGCTGCTTTGGGGTTCCCCTCTGGCTCCTTGTTTCTGGTGCGTCCCCCCTGGGACCCCCCTTGCCCTGACCATCGGCGCCCCCTTCTGGGAATCTTCTGATTCGCTGGAGAAGCTCATGGAATCTCTCGGGCCACTGTCATACTCCCCTACGCTGCCCTCGGATTCTTCCCCTTCGCTCTCCCAATCCTCTCTCCCCAGTGCTCCTGCTCCTGATTCCCTGACACTGACTTTCGGCAATTCACTCAAAAATGGTGCCAAACGGTTGCAAATGCTCCCCTGAAAGGTTTGGCGGTCAAAACAGAAGGCTTTTTATCACAGGACAAGAAATCAGCCCTCGACATCTTAACCGGCAGAAAAAGATTTTTTTGAAATATCGCAAAGCAACTAGGAGTAAACTAGGAGTAAACTAGGTGTAAACTAGGAGTAAACTAGGAGTAAACCAGGAGTAAACTAGGTGTAAATTAGGAGTAAAGTTGGTGTACACTAGGTGTAAATTAGGAGTAAAGTTGGTGTAAACTAGGTGTAAAAAAGGAGTAAACTAGGTGTAAAGTAGGAGTAAGGCAGGAGTAAATTAGCCAATCACATGCAGCCCATTGTGTAAATAATGTATATAAAGCAGATACTTTGAGGGAACATCCATTCCTCCTCACCACTATGAGCTGAATAAAGAGCATGAAATCCACTCTCGACTCAGAGTATATTTCATTCTCAGACCCTCCAGCACTTCTCTGATGAAAAAAGGGATGTACTATTCAATAATAAATAAATAATAATAATAGTTTTATTATTTATACCCCACCCATCTGACTGGGTCGTGCCAGCCACACTCAGCAGCTTGCAGGATAAAATAATATACAATAAAACATCAAACCTTTTTTACTGTATTTTTTGCAGCATAACACTCACTTTTTTCCTCCTAAAAAGTGAGGGGAAATGTCTGTGCGTGTTATGGAGGGAATGCCTACGGGTGGCATGCCTATGGATTTTCCTCCTCTAAAAACTATGTGCGTGTTATGTTCGGGTGCGTGTTATAGAGCGAAAATACGGTAACTATATGCCTACTATATGGAAGTTAACAACTGGACAACAGAAATGGATTGTACACACTCTAATGGTAGCTGAGAGGCTGATATTGATAAACTGGAAGAGCAAAGAGATGATCTCCTTTAATCGGTGGCTTGATAATATGGTAACACTTGCAACCTGTGAACGGACTGCTTACAAACATAGACTGCTTGGATAAATACGACAGTATTTCGAATGAATTTATACAAAATGTAGTTGACTAATTTATATTAGGGCGCGGTCACAATTTCAGCAAAAATCTGATGTTCTGCAATTCACTCACAAATGGTGCCAAACTCTTGCAAATGCTCGCCTGAGAGGTTTTTCAGTCAAAACAGAAGGCTTTTTATCACAGGACAAGAAATCAGCCCTCCACAACTTAACCGGGAGAATTTTTTTTAAAAAAAAATCGCTAAGCCCCGGGGTCACAATTTCATCAAAAATCTGACTTTCAGCAATTCACTCAAAACAAGTGCCAAACGGTTGCAAATGCCCACCTGAGAGGTTTGGCTGTCAAAACAGAAGGCTTTTTATCGCAGGAAAAGAAATCAGCCCTCGACAACTGCACCGGCAGAAGAAGATTTCATCAAAAATCTGACTTTCGGCAATTCACTCAAAAATGGTGCCAAACGGTTGCAAATGCTCCCCTGAGAGTTTTGGAAGTGGAAACAGAAGGGTTTTCATCATAGGACAAGAAATTAGACCTCGACAACTTAACCGGCAGAAAAAGATTTTTTTGAAAAAATCGCAAAGCCCCAGGGTCACAATTTCATAAAAAATCTGACTTTCGGCAATTCACTCAAAAATGGTGCCAAACGGTTGCAAATGCTCTCCTGAAAGGTTTGGCGGTCAAAACAGAAGGCTTTTTATCACAGGACAAGAAATCAGCCCTCGACATCTTAACCGGCAGAAAAAGATTTTTTTCAAATATCGCAAAGCAACTAGGAGTAAACTAGGAGTAAACTAGGTGTAAACTAGGAGTAAACTAGGAGCAAACCAGGAGTAAAGTTGGTGTACACTAGGTGTAAACTAGGAGTAAAGTTGGTGTAAACAAGGTGTAAAAAAGGAGTAAACTAGGAGCAAACCAGGAGTAAACTAGGTGTAAACTAGGAGTAAAGTTGGTGTACACTAGGTGTAAACTAGGAGTAAAGTTGGTGTAAACAAGGTGTAAAAAGGAGTAAACTAGGTGTAAAGTAGGAGTAAGGCAGGAGTAAATTAGCCAATCACATGCAGCCCATTGTGTAAATAATGTATATAAAGCAGATACTTTGAGGGAACATCCATTCCTCCTCACCACTATGAGCTGAATAAAGAGCATGAAATCCACTCTCGACTCAGAGAATATTTCATTCTCAAACCCTCCAACACTTCTCTGATGAAAAAAGGGATGTCCTATTCAATAATAAATAAATAATAATAATAGTTTTATTATTTATACCCCACCCATCTGACTGGGTCGTGCCAGCCACGCTCAGCAGCTTGCAGGATAAAATAATATACAATAAAACATCAAACCTTTTTTAACTATATGCCTACTATATGGAAGTTAACAACTGGACAACAGAAATGGATTGTACACACTCTAATGGTAGCTGAGAGGCTGATATTGATAAACTGGAAGAGCAAAGAGATGATCTCCTTTAATCGGTGGCTTGATAATATGGTAACACTTGCAACCTGTGAACGGACTGCTTACAAACATAGACTGCTTGGATAAATACGACAGTATTTCGAATGAATTTATACAAAATGTAGTTGACTAATTTATATTAGGGCGCGGTCACAATTTCAGCAAAAATCTGATGTTCTGCAATTCACTCACAAATGGTGCCAAACTCTTGCAAATGCTCGCCTGAGAGGTTTTTCAGTCAAAACAGAAGGCTTTTTATCACAGGACAAGAAATCAGCCCTCCACAACTTAACCGGGAGAATTTTTTTTTTAAAAAAAAATCGCTAAGCCCCGGGGTCACAATTTCATGAAAAATCTGACTTTCGGCAATTCACTCAAAACAAGTGCCAAACGGTTGCAAATGCCCCCCTGAGAGGTTTGGCTGTCAAAACAGAAGGCTTTTTATCGCAGGAAAAGAAATCAGCCCTCGACAACTGCACCGGCAGAAGAAGATTTCATCAATAATATGACTTTCGGCAATTCACTCAAAAATGGTGCCAAACGGTTGCAAATGCTCCCCTGAGAGTTTTGGCATTGGAAGCAGAAGGGTTTTAATCATAGGACAAGAAATCAGACCTCAACAACTTAACTGGCAGAAAAAGATTTTTTTGAAAAAATCGCTAAGCCCCGGGGTCACAATTTCAGCAAAAATCTGACTTTTGGCAATTTACTCAAAAATGGTGCCAAACGGTTGCAAATGCTCCCCTGAAAGGTTTGGCGGTCAAAAGAGAAGGCTTTTTATCACAGGACAAGAAATGAGCCCTCGACAACTTAACCGGCGGAAAAAGATTTTTTTTGAAAAAATCCCTAAGCCCCAGGGTCACAATTTCAGCAAAAATCTGACTTTTGGCAATTCACTCAAAAACGGTGCTAAACGGTTGCAAATGCTCCCGTGAAAAGTTTGGCAGTCGAAAAAGAAGGCTATTTATCACAGGACAGGAAATCGGCCCACGACAACTTAACCGGCGGAAAAAGATTTTTGTGAAAAAATCCCTAAGCCCCGGGGTCACAATTTCAGCAAAAATCTCACTTTTGGCAATTCACTCAAAAATGGTGCTAAACGGTTGCAAATGCTCCCGTGAAAGGTTTGGCGGTCGGAACAGAAGGCTTTTTATCACAGGACAAGAAATCAGCCCTCGACAACTTAACCGGCGGAAAAAGTTTTTTTTGAAAAAATCAATAAGCCCCGGCGTCACAATTTCAGCAAAAATATGACTTTTGGCAATTCACTCAAAACAAGTGCCAAACGGTTGTAAATGCCCACCTGAGAGTTTTGGCTTTCAAAACAGAAGGCTTTTTATCGCAGGAAAAGAAATCAGCCCTCGACAACTTCACCGGCAGAAGAAGATTTCATCAAAAATCTGACTTTTGGCAATTCACTCAAAAATGGTGCCAAACAGTTGCAAATGCTCCCCTGAGAGGTTTGGCGGTCGAAAAAGAAGGCTTTTTATAACAGGACAGGTAATCAGCCCTCAACAACTCAACCAGCAGAATTTTTTCTTTGAAAAAATCGCTAAGCCCCGGGGTCACAATTTCATCAATAATATGACTTTCAGCAATTCACTCAAAAATGGTGCGAAACGGTTGCAAATGCTCCCCTGAGAGTTTTGGCATTGGAAACAGAAGGGTTTTCATCATAGCACAAGAAATCAGACCTCGACAACATAACCGGCAGAAAAAGTTTTTTTTGAAAAAATCGCAAAGCCCCGGGGTCACAATTTCATAAAGAATCTGACTTTCGGCAATTCACTCAAAACAAGTGCCAAACGGTTGCAAATGCCCACCTGAGAGGTTTGGCTGTCAAAACAGAAGGCTTTTTATCGCAGGAAAAGAAATCAGCCCTCGACAACTGCACCGGCAGAAGACGATTTCATCAAAAATCTGACTTTCAGCAATTCACTCAAAAATGGTGCCAAACGGTTGCAAATGCTCCCCTGAGAGTTTTCGCAGTGGAAACAGAAGGGTTTTCATCATAGGACAAGAAATCAGACCTTGACAAGTTAACCGGCATAAAAAGATTTCTTTGAAAAAGTCGCAAAGCCCCGGGGTCACAATTTCATTAAAAATCTGACTGTCGGCAATTCACTCAAAAATGGTGCCAAATGGTTGCAAATGCTCCCCTGAAAGGTTTGGCGGTCAAAAGAGAATAAAATAAAAGCACACATAAACTAGGTGTAAACTAGGTGTAAAGTAGGTGTAAACTAGGTGTAAACTAGGTGTAAAGTAGGAGTAAACTAGGTGCAAAGTAGGAGTAAAGTAGGAGTAAACTAGGAGTAAAGTAGGAGTAAACTAGGTGTGAACAAGGAGTAAAGTAGGAGTAAACTAGGTGTAAAGTAGGAGTAAACTTTTGAGAGGTTTTTCAGTCAAAACAGAAGGCTTTTTATCACAGGACAAGAAATCAGCCCTCCACAACTTAACCGGGAGAATTGTTTTTTAAAAAAAAATCGCTAAGCCCCGGGGTCACAATTTCATCAAAAATCTGACTTTCGGCAATTCACTCAAAACAAGTGCCAAACGGTTGCAAATGCCCACCTGAGAGGTTTGGCTGTCAAAACAGAAGGCTTTTTATCGCAGGAAAAGAAATCAGCCCTCGACAACTTCACCGGCAGAAGAAGATTTCATCAAAAATCTGACTTTCAGCAATTCACTCAAAAATGGTGCCAAACGGTTGCAAATGCTCCCCTGAGAGTTTTCGCAGTGGAAACAGAAGGGTTTTCATCATAGGACAAGAAATCAGCCCTCGACATCTTAACCGGCAGAAAAAGATTTTTTTGAAAAAATCACTCCCCTGAGAGGTCCCTCAGACCATGTGGTGTAAGAAAAAAATGAACAAATTCCTATGCCCCACAAGTAACCCACAGATGCACTTTAAATAAAAGCACACATAAAGTAGGAGTAAAGAAGGAGTAAAGTAGGTGTAACTTGGAGTAAACTAGGTGTAAAGTATGTGTAAACTAGATGTAAACTAGGAGTAAAGTAGGTGTAAAGGAGGGGTAAACGAGGCGTAAACTAGGTGTAAACCTCCCCTGAGAGTCACAATTTCATGAAAAATCCGACTATCGGCAATTCACTCAAA
The DNA here is from genome assembly GCF_964270895.1 of Podarcis filfolensis. NCBI lineage: Eukaryota > Metazoa > Chordata > Lepidosauria > Squamata > Lacertidae > Podarcis > Podarcis filfolensis. The sequence continues at coordinate 244,215 of NW_028149492.1, forward strand.
AAAGGTGCCAAACGGTTCCAAATGCTCACCTGAGAGGTTTGGCGTTCGAAACAGAAGGCTTTTTATTACAGGACAAGAAATCAGCCCTCGACAACTTAACTGGCGGAAAAACATTTTTTTGAAAAAATCCCTAAGCCCCGGGGTCACAATTTCAGCAAAAATCTTGACTTTTGGCAATTTTGTTTCTGTTTTGACAGCCAAACCTCTCAGGTGGGCATTTGCAACCGTTTGGCACTTGTTTTGAGTGAATTGCCGAAAGTCAGATTTTTGATGAAATTGTGACCCCGGGGCTTAGCGATTTTTTTTTAAAAAAAACGTTTTTTTAAAAAAAATTCTCCCGGTTAAGTTGTGGAGGGCTGATTTCTTGTCCTGTGATAAAAAGCCTTTTGTTTTGACTGAAAAACCTCTCAAAAGTTTACTCCTACTTTACACCTAGTTTACTCCTACTTTACTCCTTGTTCACACCTAGTTTACTCCTACTTTACTCCTAGTTTACTCCTAGTTTACTCCTACTTTGCACCTAGTTTACTCCTACTTTACACCTAGTTTACACCTACTTTACACCTAGTTTACACCTACTTTATGTGTGCTTTTATTTTATTCTCTTTTGACCGCCAAACCTTTCAGGGGAGCATTTGCAACCATTTGGCACCATTTTTGAGTGAATTGCCGACAGTCAGATTTTTAATGAAATTGTGACCCCGGGGCTTTGCGACTTTTTCAAAGAAATCTTTTTATGCCGGTTAACTTGTCAAGGTCTGATTTCTTGTCCTATGATGAAAACCCTTCTGTTTCCACTGCGAAAACTCTCAGGGGAGCATTTGCAACCGTTTGGCACCATTTTTGAGTGAATTGCTGAAAGTCAGATTTTTGATGAAATCGTCTTCTGCCGGTGCAGTTGTCGAGGGCTGATTTCTTTTCCTGCGATAAAAAGCCTTCTGTTTTGACAGCCAAACCTCTCAGGTGGGCATTTGCAACCGTTTGGCACTTGTTTTGAGTGAATTGCCGAAAGTCAGATTTTTGATGAAATTGTGACCCTGGGGCTTAGCGATTTTTTTTTAAAAAAAACGTTTTTTTTTAAAAAAATTCTCCCGGTTAAGTTGTGGAGGGCTGATTTCTTGTCCTGTGATAAAAAGCCTTTTGTTTTGACTGAAAAACCTCTCAAAAGTTTACTCCTACTTTACACCTAGTTTACTCCTACTTTACTCCTTGTTCACACCTAGTTTACTCCTACTTTACTCCTAGTTTACTCCTAGTTTACTCCTACTTTGCACCTAGTTTACTCCTACTTTACACCTAGTTTACACCTACTTTACACCTAGTTTACACCTACTTTATGTGTGCTTTTATTTTATTCTCTTTTGACCGCCAAACCTTTCAGGGGAGCATTTGCAACCATTTGGCACCATTTTTGAGTGAATTGCCGACAGTCAGATTTTTAATGAAATTGTGACCCCGGGGCTTTGCGACTTTTTGAAAGAAATCTTTTTATGCCGGTTAACTTGTCAAGGTCTGATTTCTTGTCCTATGATGAAAACCCTTCTGTTTCCACTGCGAAAACTCTCAGGGGAGCATTTGCAACCGTTTGGCACCATTTTTGAGTGAATTGCTGAAAGTCAGATTTTTGATGAAATCGTCTTCTGCCGGTGCAGTTGTCGAGGGCTGATTTCTTTTCCTGCGATAAAAAGCCTTCTGTTTTGACAGCCAAACCTCTCAGGTGGGCATTTGCAACCGTTTGGCACTTGTTTTGAGTGAATTGCCGAAAGTCAGATTTTTGATGAAATTGTGACCCCGGGGCTTAGCGATTTTTTTTTTAAAAAAAATTCTCCCGGTTAAGTTGTGGAGGGCTGATTTCTTGTCCTGTGATAAAAAGCCTTCTGTTTCGACCGCCAAACCTTTCACGGGAGCATTTGCTACCGTCTAGGAACATTTTTGAGTGAATTGCCAAAAGTCAGATTTTTGCTGAAATTGTGACCCCGGGGCTTAGGGATTTTTTCAAAAAATCTTTATCCACCGGTTAAGTTGTCGAGGGCTGATTTCTTTTCCTGTGATAAAAAGCCTTCAATTTCGATCGCCAAACCTTTCAGGGGAGCATTCGCGACCGTTTAGCACCATTTTTGAGTGAATTGCTAAAAGTCAGATTTTTGCTGAAATTGTGACCGCAGGGCTTAGGGAATTTTTCAAAAAATCTTTTTCCGCCGGTTAAGTTGTCGAGGGCTGATTTCTTCTCCTGTGATAAAAAGCCTTCTGTTTCGACCGCCAAACCTTTCACGGGAGCATTTGCAACCGTTTGGCACCATTTTTGAGTGAATTGCTGAAAGTCAGATTTTTGATGAAATTGTCTTCTGCCGGTGCAGTTGTCGAGGGCTGATTTCTTTTCCTGCGATAAAAAGCCTTCTGTTTTGACAGCCAAACCTCTCAGGTGGGCATTTGCAACCGTTTGGCACTTGTTTTGAGTGAATTGCCGAAAGTCAGATTTTTGATGAAATTGTGACCCCGGGGCTTAGCGATTTTTTTTTTAAAAAAAATTCTCCCGGTTAAGTTGTGGAGGGCTGATTTCTTGTCCTGTGATAAAAAGCCTTCTGTTTTGACTGAAAAACCTCTCAGGCGAGCATTTGCAAGAGTTTGGCACCATTTGTGAGTGAATTGCAGAACATCAGATTTTTGCTGAAATTGTGAAGGCGCCCTAATATAAATTAGTCAACTACATTTTGTATAAATTCATTCGAAATACTGTCGTATTTATCCAAGCAGTCTATGTTTGTAAGCAGCCCGTTCACAGGTTGCAAGTGTTACCATATTATCACTCCACCGATTAAAGGAGATCATCTCTTTGCTCTTCCAGTTTATCAATATCAGCTTCTCAGCTACCATTAGAGTGTGTACAATCCATTTCTGTTGTCCAGTTGTTAACTTCCCATATAGTAGGCATATAGTTACCGTATTTTCGCTCTATAACACGCACCCGAACATAACACGCACATAGTTTTTAGAGGAGGAAAATCCATAGGCATGCCACCCGTAGGCATTCCCTCCATAACACGCACAGACATTTCCCCTTACTTTTTAGGAGGAAAAAAGTGAGTGTTATGCTGCAAAAAATACGGTAAAAAAGGTTTGATGTTTTATTGTATATTATTTTATTCTGCAAGAAGCTGAGTGTGGCTGGCACGACCCAGTCAGATGGGTGGGGTATAAATAATAAAACTATTATTATTATTTATTTATTATTGAATAGTACATCCCTTTTTTCATCAGAGAAGTGCTGGAGGGTCTGAGAATGAAATATACTCTGAGTCGAGAGTGGATTTCATGCTCTTTATTCAGCTCATAGTGGTGAGGAGGAATGGATGTTCCCTCAAAGTATCTGCTTTATATACATTATTTACACAATGGGCTGCATGTGATTGGCTAATTTACTCCTGCCTTACTCCTACTTTACACCTAGTTTACTCCTACTTTACTCCTTGTTTACACCTAGTTTACTCCTACTTTACTCCTAGTTTACTCCTACTTTACTCCTAGTTTACTCCTACTTTACACCTAGTTTACTCCTACTTTACTCCTTGTTTACTCCTACTTTACTCCTACTTTACTCCTAGTTTACTCCTACTTTACACCTAGTTTACTCCAACTTTACTCCTACTTTACACCTAGTTTACTCCTACTTTACACCTAGTTTACTCCT